>NW_025966165.1:0-6079 GCF_021869965.1 Rhincodon typus
ACAGGGCAACCTGAACTTGTCATCTCTGGAGCGGCGGAGGCTGAAGGGAAATTTGGTAGAAGTCTATAAAATTATGAGATGCATAGGTTGGGTTAACGGTCAGAATCATTTTCCCAGAGTTGAAATGTCTAAAACCGGAGAGCATGCATTTAAGGTGAAAGGGGCAAAGTTCAAAGGAGATGCGATAGGCAAGTTTTTTTTTTTTTTACACAGAGTGTTAGGGGTTTAGAACAAGCTGCCAGGGGGTGGTGGTGGAGGCAGATACGATAGTGTCATTTAAGAGATTTTTATATAAGCACAAGAATATGCAAGGAATGGAGGGATATGGACCAACAGCAGGCACAAGGGATTAGTTTAATTTGGTGTCATGTTTGGCACAATATCTTGGGCCGAAGGGCCTATTCCTGAGCTCTACAGTTCTATGTTCTGTGTAACTAGTCACAGTATTCCAGAAGAGGCCTCACCAGTGTCCTGAACAACCTCAACATGATGTCCCAACTCCTACACAAAAGGAAAAATCAAAAGAACTGCAGATGCTGTAAATCAAGAACAAAAACAAAGTTGCTGGAAAAGCTCAGCAGGTCTGGCAGCATCTGTGAAGGGGAAAACACAGTTAATGTTTCGGGTCCGGTGACCCTTCCTCAGAGAAGGACCCTTCCTCAGGGACCCTCTGAGGAAGGGTCACCGGACCCTAAACGTTAACCGTTTTCTCCTTCACGATGCTGCCAGACCTGCTGGGCTTTTGCAGCAACTTTGTTTTGTTCCTACACTCAAAGGTCCGAGCAATGAAGGGAAGCGTGCTAAATGCCTTCTTAACCACCCTGTCTACCTTTGATGCAAACTTCAAAGTTCCCAAGCTGCTTCACAATCATGGTTATCAAATAATACGTGACATCAAGGTACATAAGGCTACATATTGAAAAATGTAGGTTTAAGGATGATCTTCAAAGAGAAGAGACAGAGATAGGGAGGTTTAGGGAAGGAATTCCAGAGCTTGGGGAATGGCCTGGCCAACAATGGTGAACAAATTAAAATTGAGGATGCACTGGAGGCCAGGTTAGATATGTCCGAGGACCCCAGGATATTACAGAGTAGGGGAGGTGGTGGCATAGTGGTGAGGTCAATGGATTAGTCAAACAGAGGCCCAGGCTAATACCCTGGGGACATGGGGTTTATATCTCACCATGGCTGATGAAATTTGAATTCAACTTACAAATCTGGAATTGAAAGCTATTCTCAGTAATGGTGACTGTGAAACAATCATTGATTGTCGTAAAATGTTATCTGGCGCACTAATCTCCTTAGGGGAAGCCAGTCTAGCCTACATGTGACTCCAGAGCCACAACAATGTGGTTGACTCTTAATTGCCCTCTGAAACAGCCTGAGCAAGCCACTCACTACAAGGGCAATTACAGGTGAGCAACAAATTCTGGCCTTGCAAGGTACAACACATGCCATGACAGATTAAAATTAAAATCCAATACTGATATGAAAACAAGACTTTTAAAATAAAGAATGATTTGCAGACTGAGAGTCAGCATAAGGCGGCTGAGTGAATGGAGCTTGGCATGTGTAGGTTTATAAAGGCTCTGATGGATGAGGGGCAGCCTGGGAGAACTCTGGAATTGTCAAATCTCATGGTAAAGCACAGCTGAGGTTTTCAGCAGCAGATGAACTAGGATGAGTGATGCATTTTTCATTCATCTGTGGGATGTGGACATCTATGGATGTGCCAGCATGTATTGTCCATTCCAAATTACCCTTGAGAAGGTGGTTGTGAGCTGCCTTCTTGAACTGCTGCAAATATTTGCTGTAGGTAGACCCACAATACTGTTAAGAAGGTCCAATGACACTGAAGGAATGGTAATATATTTCTAAATCAGGATGGGGAACTTGCAAATGATGGCGTTCCCATGTATCTGCTGCCTTTGTCCTTCCAGATGTTACTAGTCATCGATGTAGAATGTGCAGACTAAAGGGCCTTGGTGAATTTCTGCATCTTGTAGATAGTACTCACTGCTGCTACTGAGCTTCAATAGTGTCAAAACTGAATGTCTGTGGATCTGCTAACAATCAAACGGGCTGTTTTGTCCCGTATGGTGTCAAGTGTCTTGGGTGTTGTTGGAGCTGCAGGTGGGGAGTATTCCATCACGCTCCTGACTTGTGCCTTGTAGATGGTGGACAGGCTTTGGGGAGTCAGGACGTGAGTTAATCCCTGCAGGATTCCTAGCTCTGACCTGCTCTTGTAACCACTGACTAGCCCAGTTCAGTTTCTGGTCAATGGTTCAGGAGCTGGCTGTTGTTGATCTTGGTGATGGAGAATAAGTGTTGACTGAAATCTAAACTCAGCCAAGTATGAAAACAAGATTGTAAACAGGCCGAGAGCTACAGAATGTAGTGGGGACTGCAGACAATGGCTTTGACCTTCCTAGTATTTAGTTGGAATAAAATTAATCTGATCCAATAGTAGATGTTGCACAAGATGCAAAAGTAATTAAAGAAAGTGTACAGTTTCTGAGAGGCTGAGAGGTGATGGTAGGTGAGGCTGGGTGACATTAACGTACTTATTAGTTTTAGTTTTGGAATAAAGTTGCTAAGCAGCTGCATGTAGATTCAGAAAAGATTTCCCTTGCCTCTTCTTCATATCCTTTTCAAATGTTCATCTACTTTCCCTTTAAAAGTTGTTATGAAGTCTAGTTGGGGAATTCCTCTTATAAGAAGAATCATAATCTGTCTCTTTATGCCTTGTGTCAAATCAGACCACTGAAACTAATTACTTCCTCACATTACTATCTGCCAGTATGGTCATCCATTGCAGGGTTCCCACGCACATTCCGGTGTTATTTCATGATTTTCCGAGGAAACAGAAAAATATAATTACCTGCAGCACATTCACCAAGATCATGGAATTTGTCACTTGACCGTACAGCTCTTGCTGCTTGGCAGCAAAGGAAAGGTTAATGATAGTCCATGCCACAATACCAGGACGACCATTAAAGAATAGCTTGAAGTCAAACCATGCTCCTATCCGTGGATTAAACTCAATTCCCATCATGTAATCGTAGAAGAAATTTCCAGTGAACTTGCTAAAAAAAAGGGAATAAATGTGTGAAAGCTGTACTTCCCACTTGAATAGACACAGTGGTGTAATAATGACAATGCTTTTGATTGCTACTCATTTCCTTCTTTATTAGCATTAATTGATTAAAATTTCATCATCTGCCATGGTGGGATTCAAACCTGTGTCCCAAAATTAGCTGTCCTTTGACAATATCACTGCATCACCTCCTCCGCCTTCCTTGTAATCCTGGAGAATGTTGCTAATACGAGAGAGGGGCTAGGGACTGATCTCAATACATGGTGGAGGAATTTAAATTTGAAGCTGTGAGGTGCTGGAAGCTGACGAGAGAAGAGGGAATGGTGAACAGGAGGTTGCCAGAATCAGCTTCTGGCTTAAGAGTTATGGAGGAGCTGATGTTCTTTGAAGGGTGAACAATGGGAAGCCAGCCAGGAGATGATCAGAATCGTCAGATCTGGGGTTATAAAGGCACAGACAAAAGTTTCAACAGCAGATGGCCCAAAGCAAGGTAAACAGCAGTCAATGAGCTGAACGTATCCAGAGTCCAGCTCAGCTCAGGATTGAACAGAGTACTGTGGTCTGTGAAAATCTGATTCACTGTGGGGATGTTGATAGTGGGGCTAGAGCTGCCAACACCCCAGGATTCCCATGGAGCCTCCTCCAATTACAGAAGAATGTCTAGGATACTGCTATGGGCAAACCCAGGAGAAAAAAAAAAAAGCGCGTTAGGAAAAAAAACACAAATTTTTAATTTGGGGAAATGTTAATGAACGATTCTTAAGTGAGCAAACATTTGGAAGCCATGTATTAAAATTTCTGGGTATGCAATCGACCACAGCTGGTAACTGCAGGTTATGGAAGCAGCTTCATGCTGAGCTTAAATATTGCTTAAATGGGGAGAAAAAAACAAAATAAACAATTTTGAAGACTGCATTGACGAACGTAGTTAAAAGGCAAGCATAACGAGTTAACTTATAGATCTGCCTTGATATGTTGGAACAGCTTTGGGGTGTGCAGTGGGGCTGAATAACTGACTTTTGTTTCTCAGTATATGCTGGATGTTTGAAATGCAAAGTGAGAATTCTAGCAACTTTCAGCAGAACAGAAGAAGATGGCTTTACTGTTTCAGTGTTTCCATCCACAGATGTTACCTAACTGTCCGACACTGTCCAACATTTTCTGTTTGAATTAAACTGTAGGCAGCTCTGGAGAAAACTCTTTCAGATTTAAGTGCAGGACAAACAGTCCAACATTGTCAAGGTAACAGGGGTTGCAAGAGATACGTGAGATTTGGTGGAGGTCTCTCGTCACTGTACATGTGAAAGTTGGTCCCGCGGGTACAGATCAAGTCACCAAGGCACACCATATGGAAGAGGAAGAGGTGATTGGCCACAGATAGAGCCTCTTCTGTGTCCAGTTCTGGTCGCTCAGTTATAGGAAGGATATTAAGCTGGAGAGGGTTGAGAAGAGATTTACCAGGATGTTGCCAGGTATGGAAGGTTTGAGTTATAAAGAAAGGCTAGACAGGCTGGGACATTTTCACTGGAGTGTAGGAGGTCGAGAGGTGACCTGATAGAAGTTTATAAAATAATGAGGGGTACAGATAGGGTTAATGGTAGTTGTCTTTTCCCTAGGATGGGGTTTTCAAGACTAGGGGACACATTTTTAAGATGAGAGGAGAGATTTAAAAAAGACGAGAGGGGCAAATTGTTTACACAGAGGGTGGAACAAACCTTCAGAGGAAGTGGTGAATGTGGATACAATTACAACGTTTAAAAGACTTTGGGATAAGTACATGAACAGGAAAGGTTTGGAGGGATATGGGACTAGTTTAGTTTGGGATTATGTTCGGCACAGACAGGTTGGACCCTGTTTCTGTGCTGTATGACTCTACGTGATGCAAGATCTACATGTGCTGCAATGTGGCTCTGAATGTTTGTTTGTTTGTTGTCTAACACCAGTTTATTGCGCTGTATGTTACATTGTAGGCCATGCAGTGATGTGGCAATATTGGGTTCATGGATAGATTTTAGTAGAAGAGATAGCCTTTGTACGTTTGGGTAGGTTAAGAGCAAAATAAAACTCTGACACTTCCGTGTGGCTGGACGGCCATAAGATCATAAAATATCGCAGATGTAGTCCATACTTTCCATTGAGTCTACTCTGAAAGAACAGGTTTGGATTAGAATAAGTAAACTTGTCGAAAGCTGGAGACAGGATGGAGCATCTGGAAAATGAGTAATGCAGCAGAGTCACAGGCAATCATGTGGCTCTCTTTAGGGTTGTGCCAATACTGTGGGACGTTTGAAAACCGCATCCAAGTTCTGAGTTGGAAGCAACATTGGCATCAATCCAATGATTATGAGGAGGAATTTGGAGATGAGGAAGTGGTTCAGAAATTCTGAGGGCAAATAATAGGGTGGTAACAGCACTTTGTGGAGAGGGGGGGACAGTGCTGGAACACATACAAGGCAGCCTGCTCACTGGCAATCCAGTGTTGTTTCATAAACCTCTCCAATAAACCAAAAAGAACACAGGGACAACCCAGGAACAAGGCTGTCATTGAACAATTCTGCAATACATTGTCACAGATTAAATTCTTACCAGTCATTTGCGTTACTGGGAAAGAAGTATGCCTTCATCATAGCCAATGTTGCCACAGTATAGCCCAGGATGTTGGCACACCACAACAGAGGAATCCAATGATCAAATAGGATTGTGGGAGAAAACCAGTGAAAATAGTTGGCATTGGCAAACCAGAGCATGTGGGTAATAATCCATGCTTGTAGTCCATTGACCTCATATTTATTGATCAGACCTGTTGAGTGAATATTCTTTTTTAAGGTTCTTGGTCTTTTGAAAACAGCTCTGAAAATATTACAATAATCTTCATCTCAATCTTTCTCAAACAGAGTCAAACAAATAACATCAGAGATAGCAGGAACTGCAGATGCTGGAGAATCTGAGATAACAAGGTGCAGAGCTGGATGAACACAGCAG
>NW_025966165.1:56079-59000 GCF_021869965.1 Rhincodon typus
TTTGGAAGGAGTAACAGGAATACAGAGTACTGGGCTAATGGTAAGATTCTTGGTAGTGTGGATGAGCAGAAAGATCTCGGTGTCCGTGTGCATAGATCACTGAAAGTTGCCACCCAGGTTGATAGCGTTGTTAAGAAGGCGTACAGTATGTTAGGTTTTATTGGTAGAGGGATTGAGTTTCGGAGCCATGAGGTCATGTTGCAGCTGTACAAAACTCTGGTGCGGCCGCACTTGGAGTATTGCGTACAGTTCTGGTCACCGCATTATAGGAAGGATGTGGAAGCATTGGAAAGGTGCAGAGGAGATTTACCAGGATGTTGCCTGGTATGGAGGGAAGGTCTTATGAGGAAAGGCTGAGGGACTTGAGGCTGTTTTCGTTAGAGAGCAGAAGGTTAAGAGGTGACTTAATAGAGACATACAAGGTGATCAGAGGATTAGATAGGGTAGACAGTGGGAGCCTTTTTCCTCGGATGGTGATGGCTAGCACGAGGGGACATAGCTTTAAATTGAGGGGTGATAGATATAGGACAGATGTCAGAGGTAGGTTCTTTACTCAGAGAGTAGTAAGGGCGTGGAATGCCCTGCCTGCAAAAGTAGTAGACTCGCCAACTTTAAGGGCATTTAAATGGTCATTGGATAAACATATGGATGATAATGGAATAGTTTAAGTTAGATGGGCTTCAGATTGGTTTCACAGGTCGGCGCAACATCGAGGGCCGAAGGGCCTGTACTGCGCTGTAATGTTCTATGTTCTATGCTTTTCTTCCTGTTCCATTTCAAATCCTTGGGCCAACTGAGTGAGAGGATATGAAGTCGATCAAAGTTTTCCATGCTGGAAGCTGAAAGAGGAGAGGCTGCCCAGTATTACCAATAGCGATTTTTATCAAAGGCATGGAGCTAGCAACTGTCTTTTCAGTCCATCAAATCTGTAAAATCTGCATCTCACATTTACTTAAATTAAACTCCGACTGCCACTCCTTGTCCCATTGGCCTATCTGTTCAAGGTCCCATTGTGCTCTGAAATAATTTTCTTCATTGTCCACTACTCCACCAATTCTGGTGTCATCTGCAAACTTACTAACCATATCTTTTATATTCAAATCTGAATCATTTTATACAAATAGCTGAAAAGATGCCTGATGTCTTCCTATCATGATGTCTTTTTGCCAGCTGCAGGAAAAATTGACAGGTTTGCCACCCGCCAGAAGTCAAGTTGAACCATTCTTGTGTGGCTGTCAGCAATCCTGCTACTGAGGTCTCTTTGTGATGGTGGCCTGAGTGATGCCACTTCTTTAGTCCCTGGTGGGGATATGCCTCTCTGAAACAGGGCCATGTCCAGATTCTGGATTCGACAACTAAAATTCTGCTACCCACTCAAGATCCATTGCAGAGGTCAGCACCTCTAGGTATTGAAAGAATGGAATATGGAAAATCTTTACAGGATGAGAATATAATGGAGCCTCAATGTCTGCAGGCACTTGATTGATATTGACATAAAGCAAAAGCCAGAGTAGAATGGTTATCAACCTTACTGAATGACCTTGGAACTAACCCAATATTTGTCCTTTTAAAGCTCTAAACTTGAATCATTGTTTGTCTGCAGAGAAATGCACTTATTTGACAGAGTAGAATATTCCCATCTCTTCAAAACAGCACGTTGTTTGACTTATTGGGAGCAGTGCCTTGGCAGATTGACAGATGTTACAATAAACTTTAAAATGGTTAAGAGTTTTATTTAATCATGTATGTTTCTGGGAGATTATTTCTTCTGATAATTTAAATAGTTGGTCATTGTTTTGTCTTGTTTTCCCAGGATAGTAGAAGAATTTTCCCTTCCGGATATAATCCAGCGGGTGACTGGACAGGTGAGCGGAGAAACCATCCCTTCCATTGTGGCTACTTTCTCAGGAATTTAAATATGTGCTAAATCTTGTTCCAGGTTCTAGCCATTTGTTAGTCTGGCACTTATCTGTACACTTTGAATTTATATTTGTTCATAGGATGTGATTATTGTTAGCTGGGCCATCATTTATTGCCCAGACCGAGTTCATAGAATCCGAAAATTGTGGAAGCAGGCCATTTAGCCCAACAAGTTCATACTGACCCAATAAAGAGCATTCTGCCCAGACCTAACCCCCCACCCAATCCATTGTAAACCTGCTTTTTCCGTGGCTAATCCACCTAGCTTGCAAATCCCTGGACACTATGGCCCATTTAGCACGGCCAATCCACCTAACCTGCACATCTTTGGACTGGGGAAGATGGTGAGACTGGCACCTAGAACCACAGCAGTGTTGGGACACCCACAATGCTGACAGGGAGGGAGGTCCATGACCATTGACCCAGTGACAATGAAGGAGCGGCAATATATTTTCAAGTCAGGATGGTGAGTGGCTTGGAGGGGAACTTGCAGTTGGTGGTGTTCCTATGTATCTGCTGCCCTTATCCTTCTAAATGATAAAGGTTGAAATACTAGGGAATTGAGTTATAGGGAGAGGCTGAATAGGCTGGGGCATTTTTCCCTGGCTGGAGGCTGAGGGGCGACCTCATAGCGGATTATAAAATCGTGAGAGGCATGGATAGGGTGAATAGCCGATGACTTCTTTTGTCAGGTGGGGGAGTCCAAAACTCGAAGATATAGGTTTAAAGTGAGAGGGGAAAGATTTAAAAAGAACCTGAGGGGTAACCTTTTCACGCAGAGGGTGGTGCATGTATGGAACAAACTGCAAAAGGAAGTGGTGGAGGTGGGTACAATTACAGCATTTAAAAGTTTTTGTTTCGTATAGAATCGCTGCAATGTGGAAATAGGCCCTTCAGCCCAACAAGTCCACACCGACCCTCAGTGCATCCCACCCAGACCCAGCCCCAGCCCCCTATAACCCACCTAATCTACACATCCCTGCACACTATGGGTAATTTAG
>NW_025966166.1:0-251 GCF_021869965.1 Rhincodon typus
CTTTTTTCTGGAACTCAGCTAAAGCTTTAGCTAAAAATCAAAAAAAGGAAACAAATCAGACTTCACATGGATCATTGTCTGATTTCAGATTCAATGGATAATAACAAGACTTCCATCTTTCCACCTGCATTGCTCCACGATTGCTCCATAAATCACCCAACATCATCCCTACATCACCCCAACGTCACCCCAACGTCACTCTGACCTACATCACCCTGCCCTGCATCATCCCTACATCACCCTGCCCTACA
>NW_025966166.1:261-2855 GCF_021869965.1 Rhincodon typus
ACCCCTACATCACCCTGCCCTACATTACCCCTACATCACCCTGCCCTACATCACCCTGCCCTACCTCACCCCAACATCACCCTGCCCTGCATCACCCCAACTTCACTCTGCCCTACATCACCCCAACATCACCCTGCCCTGCGTCACCCCAACTTCACTCTGCCCTACATCACCCCAACATCACCCTGCCCTACATAGAACATAGAACATAGAACATTACAGCGCAGTACAGGCCCTTCGGCCCTCGATGTTGCACTGACCTGTGAAACCAATCTGAAGCCCATCTAACCTAAACTATTCCATTATCATCCATATGTTTATCCAATGACCATTTAAATGCCCTTAAAGTGGGCGAGTCTACTATTTTTGCAGGCAGGGCATTCCACGCCCTTACTACTCTCTGAGTAAAGAACCTACCTCTGACATCTGTCCTATATCTATCACCCCTCAATTTAAAGCTATGTCCCCTCGTGCTAGCCATCACCATCCGAGGAAAAAGGCTCCCACTGTCCACCCTATCTAATCCTCTGATCATCTTGTATGTCTCTATCAAGTCACCTCTTAACCTTCTTCTCTCTAACGAAAACAGCCTCAAAACCCTCAGCCTTTCCTCATAAGACCTTCCCTCCATACCAGGCAACATCCTGGTAAATCTCCTCTGCACCCTTTCCAATGCTTCCACATCCTTCCTATAATGCGGTGACCAGAACTGTACGCAATACTCCAAGTGCGGCCGCACCAGAGTTTTGTACAGCTGCAACATGACCTCATGGCTCCGAAACTCAATCCCTCTACCAATAAAACCTAACATACTGTACGCCTTCTTAACAACGCTATCAACCTGGGTGGCAACTTTCAGTGATCTATGCACATGGACACCGAGATCTTTCTGCTCATCCACACTACCAAGAATCTTACCATTACCCCATTACTCTGTATTCCTGTTACTCCTTCCAAAGTGAATCACCTCACACTTTTCCGCATTAAACTCCATTTGCCACCTCTCAGCCCAGCTCTGCAGCTTATCTATGTCCCTCTGTAACCTACAACATCCTTCTGCACTATCCACAACTCCACCGACTTTGGTGTCATCCGCAAATTTACTAACCCATCCTTCTACGCCCTCATCCAGGTCATTTATAAAAATGACAAACAGCAGTGGCCCCAAAACAGATCCTTGAGGTACACCACTAGTAACTGAACGCCAGGATGAACATTTCCCATCAACCACCACCCTCTGTCTTCTTACAGCTAGCCAATTTCTGATCCAAACCACTAAATCACCCTCAATCCCATGCCTCCGTATTTTCTGCAATAGCCTACCATGGGGAACCTTATCAAACGCTTTACTGAAATCCATATACACCACATCAACCGCTTTACCCTCATCCACCTGTTTGGTCACCTTCTCGAAGAACTCAATAAGGTTTGTGAGGCACGACCTACCCTTCACAAAACCGTGTTGACTATCCCTAATCAGATTATTCCTTTCTAGATGATTATAAATCCTGTCTCTTATAATCCTTTCCAACACTTTACCCACAACCGAAGTAAGGCTCACTGGTCTATAATTACCAGGGTTGTCTCTACTCCCCTTCTTGAACAAGGGGACAACATTTGCTAGTCTCCAGTCTTCTGGCACTATTCCTGAAGACAATGACGACATAAAGATCAAAGCCAAAGGCTCTGCAATCTCCTCTCTAGCTTCCCAGAGAATCCTAGGATAAATCCCATCCGGCCCAGGGGACTTATCTATTTTCACACCTTCCAGAATTGCTAACACCTCCTCCTTATGAACCTCAATCCCGTCTGGTCTAATAGACTGTATCTCAGTATTCTCCTCGACTACATTGTCTTTTTCCTGTGTGAATACTGACGAAAAATATTCATTTAGCACCTCTCCTATCTCTTCGGACTCCACGCACAACTTCCCACTACTGTCCTTGACCGGCCCCAATCTTACTCTAGTCATTCTTTTATTCCTGACATACCTATAGAAAGCTTTAGGGTTTTCCTTGATCCTACCTGCTATAGACTTCTCATGTCCCCTCCTGGCTCTTCTTAGCTCTCTCTTTAGGTCCTTCCTGGCTAACTTGTAACTCTCAAGCACCCTCACTGAGCCTTCACGCCTCATCTCTACATAAGCCTCCTTCTTCCTCTTGACAAGAAATTCAACTTCTTTAGTAAACCACGGTTCCCTCGCTCGACCACTTCCTCCCTGCCTGACAGGTACATACTTCTCAAGGACATGCAGTAGCTGTTCCTTGAACAAGCTCCACATTTCAATTGTGCCCAGCCCCTGCAGTTTCCTTCTCCATCCTATGCATCATAAATCTTGCCTCATCGCCTCATAGTTGCCTTTCCCCCAGCTATAACTCTTGCCCTGCTTTATATACCGATCCCTTTCCATCGCTAAAGTAAACGTAACCAAATTGTGGTCACTATCACCAAAGTGCTCTCCTACCTCCAAATCTAACACCTGGCCTGGTTCATTACCCAGTACCAAATCCAATGTGGCCTCGCCTCTTGTTGGCCTATCTACATACTGTGTCAGGAAACCCTCCTGCACACATTGGACAAAAACTGACCCATCT
>NW_025966166.1:47855-48538 GCF_021869965.1 Rhincodon typus
TGGGACTGACACTGGGACTGACACTGGGAGTGACACTGGGACTGACACTGGGACTGGTACTGGGACTGACAGTGGGACTGACACTGGGAGTGACACTGGGACTGGCAATGATGGGGTTAACAGTTCCACATGTAGACAATGTACACTGTTCATTGAAGATACCGTCCCTGCCCAGTGCAAGTGGTTAAGTAAAGGCACAGCCTCTGACTACAGCACAGCACAGTTGTGGTTTTATGTCTCTCCCCCTCTCAGCTTCACAAAAAATTTGATTTAAGTCAAAAAATAATGGAAAGTGAAAATAAACCTCTTTTCTGACCAATCAGTTTATCAGGAATCTAATGTCTCACTATGAATGACAGACGCAGCCAGCTGTGACTGTGTTTATCTAATTTTCTCAAACCACAAAAGGTCAGTGCAGTTTGTCAGCAACATCCAGGAACCTCCACCCCCACCCTCCACCCAATCCAAAATCCAAGGCTCAGGGTCCAGAAACCAACAGCAGGGGAAATGAACATACATACCTGCCCATTCCCCAAGAAACCACCATCGAGAAAACACAACACTCGGTACAAACCAATCCACACGCAAACACACAAAAGATATTTCATTTCAAGAGACATACTGAGGGAGCGCCGCACTGTCACAGGGTCAGTGCTGAGGGAGTGCCGCACTGTCGGAGGGTC
>NW_025966166.1:48638-55506 GCF_021869965.1 Rhincodon typus
GGGAGGGTCAGTGCTGAGGGAGTGCCGCACTGTCGGAGGGTCAGTACTGAGGGAGTGCCGCACTGTCGGAGGGTCAGTGCTGAGGGAGTGCCGCACTGTCGGAGGGTCAGTATTGGGGGAGAGCCGCACTGTCGGAGGGTCAGTACTGAGGGAGCGCCGCACTGTCGGAGGGTCAGTACTGAGGGAGTGCCGCACTGTCGGAGGGTCAGTGCTGAGGGAGCGCCGCACTGTCAGAGATATGTCTGTTTGAATGAAATGTTTAACTGTGGCCTGTCAGTTGAACAAAGTGTCACTGTGTATTTTTTGCAGGTAGCCAGTTCTACCCTGTCCCGAACAACAGTTATCCTGTAATCCGCATTGCAATCAATTACATTACCCAGTCATTGTCACTAACATTCAAATGTTGCCTCATTGTGGCTTTGAACATTGGGATGTGAGTGGTGATATGTAAATGCAAGAACTATGTAACAGTTGGTTTTAGAAGTGTGTTTAAGAACAGAAAGACTGGAGAAAGCAGACCAAGTCATGTCAATGCTCTCTCGTGTACAGTTTGTTTATCTCGTTCGTGCTCGAACAGCTGCTGACTTCCTGTTCCTTGTGAGGTGCTGTGTTTTCGCCTTGTGTTGTTAGTCTGTAATTGCTGAGCTATTCATGTTGTGCCAAGTGTCTGTCCTTCACAGGGGTCAGTGAAAATGCTGCTGGGCACACGGTGAGGGACTGGGCTTGACCCGTGGGATTTGACCAGATTGTGTCCCTTGTAATTAGGACCTGTCCTCTCACTCACTCACACCCAGGGCACCTTGGTCCTGTGCATCTGGAGTTTGGACTCAGTACGGGGCAAATGGAATTTTGGCACTGGAGGATAAAAATAAGGAAGAGTTGCAGCTACTATTCAAGGCCTTAGTTAGTGAGACTGCACCTTGAGTATTGAATATTTTTGGTCCCCTTACCTGAGGAGGAACTTAGTTGTATTGGGGGCAATTCAGAGGAGGTTCACTCGGTTGATTCCAAAGATGAGAGGTTTGTCTTCTGAAGAGAAATTGAACAGTGTAGGCCTATACTCACCGGAATTTAGGAGAATGAGAGGAGATCTAACGGAGGTCTATGAGATGCTGAAGGGGATTGACAAAGTAGACAGAGAGAGGATGTTTCCTCTGTGTGGCAATTTGGAGTAAGAGGTCCTAGTTTTAGGATAAAGAGTAACGGGTTTAAAACAGAGATGAGAAAACATTAAGTCTCTCAAAGGGCTGTGAATCTATTGACTGTTGGAGTTGGCAGTGGGACTCTGGATGGATTGCGATAAGCTGATGGGAAGAGAGACACAGGGACAGCTCTATGACTCTGGGCATTGAGTAAACATAAAGAGGAGGTAGACAGATTTTTAATTAGTAATGGGTTGAAAGGTTATGGAAAGTGGCCAGGAAAATGGAAGCCGAGATGGGATTTGCCACGATCATATTGAATGGTGGAGCAGGCTCAAGGGGCTGAATGGCCTTTCTCCTGCTCCTAGTTGTGGAATCACAGAGCGACAGAGCCATACAGTATGGAAATGTTCTTATTTTCTTCAACTCTGCTTTGAGTCTTTTGTCGGACTTTGGGCTGTCTCTGATTCAGATTTTATCCCTGAGATGAAAGGACAACATTCCTCAAGGCAGTAAGTCATTCAGCGAGTGCCCTTTAGCCTTCAATCTGGCACAGACCCAGGACCTCGACCCAGGGGACAATGTTGGAACTTGTCACACTGACCTTTCCAAAGAAAGGAGGGTTTTGGGGGAGACCTTTAGCTCCTGGGGGTGACGGTTGAGCAGTGAAAGGAGTTACAGAGTTTGGGAGCATTGACAATGGCCTCTTGATGGTGTCAGTGTGAATGGGAGAGTGAAAGTGTTTGCCGCTGGTCTGCAGGGAGCTGCCTCTAGAGGAAACTGATTAGCTGCAATCACAGAGCTTGCCCTGTGTCTCTCTTCCCACCAGCTCATCGCCATTCCATCCAGAATCCCACTGCCAACTCCAACACAACAACTAGACATAAGCCAGCATTGTTGGAGACAGATTGGTCAGTAGCCGGGGGAGGGAGATGGAAGGGGTGAGGAGAGAGAAATGGAGAGAGGAGGGGAGAAAGAAGGAGAGAGAGATAGAGTGGGGAAGAGAGAGATGGAGGGAAGGGGGGAAAGAAATAGAGGGGGCAGTGAGATGGATTGATGAGAGAAAAGAGTTGGAGTGAGGAGGAAGAGAGAAGGAAATGGGGCAAGGCAATTTGAGTAATGAAGAGTAAAAGGGAGAGAGAGAGTGGGGGAAGAGATGGAGCGATGGTGAGAGAGGGGGAGAGAAATGGAATGGGAGAGAGAGAGAGAAAGAGATGGAAAAATGGGGAGAGAGATAGAGGGGGGAAGAGAGATGGATTGATGAGGGGAGAGAGTTGGAGAGATCAGGATTTACAGGAAATCCCAGGCCCAATGAACCTTGTGTCCAAAAGTAAGCCACTGACCATTTCAGCCTGAAGGTTATGGTCATTGGACTGGGGTCGGGTACAGAATGTCAGGAGGGAGGGGCCAGGAGTTTAACAGGGAAGGGATTTTGAATGGAATGTCATAGAGGATGGGTAGGAACACAAACATGGCCACAGCTCAGGCACTCATCCTGCTATCTCTGACCCACTGATTTCAGTAACCAGATCCTGCCCTAGTCACGGTGCATAATTCAACCCCATCAATCCTTTCTCATCTCTAACCTCTCGTGTCTGCTCATTCTCTCCTGGCAATTGGAAATTGGCCATAGTTCACACAAGACACAGGGGTCGGAGATTGAGAGAGAGTGAGAGAGTGAGAAAGAGAGAGAGGGACAGAGAGAGAGAGAGTGAGAGAGAAAGAGAGAGTGACAGAGAGAGTGAGAGAGAGAGAGTGAGAGAGAGAGTGAGAGTGAGAGAGAGAGATTGACAAAGTGAGAGAGAGAGACAGTGAGAGTGAGAGAGAGTGAGAGAGAGAGTGACAGAGAGAGAGTGTCAGAGAGAGAGAATGAGTGAGAGAGAGTGAGAGAGAGAGAGTGACAGAGAGAGAGAGTGAGAGAGAGAGATGATTGGTTATCAGATGGAGTGCTGACACGGGCTGTCCATGAAAAACTACATTTCATACAGAGATTGATCCCACACACAGGAATCGCATTGTGCCACACTCTAGCCAACTAAGCATGCTGACCCCCCACACTCTAACTGATCCCCCCGACACTCTAACTGACACCCCCACACTCTAACTGACCCCTAGGGATTTGTGTTCTTCATTAAGGGACCAATCACAAGATGAAGTTTTCCAGCAGTATGCGGGGAACACGTTGATCATTTCACAGATTAAAGATAAGGGCCAATGAGGCTCTTGTGATGCAGTGATAGTGTCCCCACCTCTGTGCCAGGATGTCTAGGCTCAAGCCCCACCTGGTCAGAAAGTGTGTCAGAACATCACTGAATGGGATGATTACAATAATTCAAGATGTGAGCAGGGACCTTTCTAAGTGACCAGAGTCACCACTGAGCTACTGGTCCCTCTCTATCACCGCAACTGCCCTGCCTGTCTCTCTGGCAGCAGCCCATTCGTTTCAAACAATGTTCATATAATTCACACAGACTGGGAATAATTCAATCTCCCACCCTGTGCCGGGATATCCTACCCTGTGCCTGGATATCCTACCCTATGCCAGGATATCCCACCCTGTGCCGGGATATCCCACCCTATGCCGGGATATCCCACCCTGTGCCGGGATATTCTACCCTATGCCGGGATATTCCACCCTGTGCCGAGCTCTCCCACCCTGAGCCGAGCTCTCCCACCCTGTGCTGGGATATCCCACCCTGTGCTGGGCTCTCCCACCCTGTGCTGGGATATCCCACCCTGTGCTGGGCTCTCCCACCCTGTGCTGGGATATCCCACCCTGTGTCGGACTCTCCCACCCTGTGCTGGACTCTCTCACCCTGTGCTGAGCTCTCCCACCCTGTGCCGGACTCTCCCACCCTGTATTGGGATCTCTGATCCTGTGCTGGGATCTCTGATCAAATGCCGGATTTGATGTGCCTGTGTCTGTTCAGTGAGAGGGATCTGTCCCAGCTGCTGGAATGTACTTCTTTCGGATCCTTCACTCGTCACTGGGATGATTTTGTTGGTCAGGCTGATGAGACATCTGTTTCCACCAGGAACACTCGATACAGGCATTTGGTTTAACTGAGGTTAAAATAAACCCAATCCCTGAACTGAAATATACCGAGAGCTCAGGAGATGACATTGAGAATAACCCAATTGTGGGTAATGTCTGGAAAAATACCCTTATCCCTCAGGGGGCAGGTCTTCACTGTTTCCAATCGACCTGTTTTCTAACATGAACAGCTCCAAGTGCAGCTCTTAATGAGGTCCATGTTCTGTAGCCACTAACTGCCCCACCCATTTCACTCTCTGTAACTTCACAGGAGAAACCCAGATTGTTTCACCAGACACTGATGAAACTGTGAAAAGCCAATGATTGAATATAACACCACGCTGCAATGATATACTGGACAAACTGGGCCACCCAGTCCCAAACTCACCCTAAACCTAACCCTAACCACAATTCAAATCCCAGCCTCACCCCCATTGGGTTAACCCCAATCCTAACGCTCTGCTTCCTGCCGACTCATCCAGCTTTCCTCGAACCTCATCTACACAAGAGAGAGACAGAGGGTAAAAGAGAGAAAGGGTCTGGGAGAGAGTTAGCAAGAGAGAAAGGCAGGGAGACAGAGAAAGAGAGAGAGATGACAAAGTAAGAGACAGAGAGAGAAAAGACAAATAGACAGAAGGAGAGGGACAAAGAAAGAGACAACAAGAGAGAGGGACAGTGAGAGAGACAGAGTTCTGAGGAAGGGTCACCGGACTCAAAACATTAACTCTGTTTTTTCCTTCACAGATGCTGCCAGAACCTCTGGGCTTTTCCAGCAACTTTGTTTTCGTTCCTGATTTACAACATCCACAGTTCTTTTGGTTTTTATGAGAGAGACAGAGAGATGGGAATAGGGATAGAGAGAGAGAGAAAGAGAGAGGCAGAGAGAGACAGAGTGAGGGAGATAGACAGCAGAAAAGAGAGAGAGACAGGAGGACGGAGTTAGTGACAAAGGCGAACAGAGACAGACAGAGAGAGAGGGAGTAGGGGGTAAATGCTGACATCACAACCCAGTAAGAAGTTTGTCTGTTTACAAAGTAAGGGCAGATTAAGGATGTGGAATGGTGCCTGGGTCCCTTGCTCAATGGGTAAGTGTGTGGGCAGCTCACAATCTGACTGTTGATAGGACAGAATTCTGAAGCCAACACTGAGCTCAATCCCTACTCACTCCTGGCCTCCGAGGGGAAGCTATCTAGCTCAGCAAATTCTCCCAAAAAGATCGATGAGGTTGGACTCTGCAAGAGTACAGGTCACTGGAATGAACGGCGTGGGTGGAGTGGGGGTGGAGGAGGGGGGGGAGTTCATAGGGGGAAGTGGGGCGTTCACCCCACGAAGCCATGGCCCTCTCCCAGAGGCTGTTGTCCCGGGGATAACGGTACAACACGATTACAGCCGTTAGACTCAAGGTCACCCCAGCACCTGCCTGTTAAATAGTACACCCTTCACCAAATTTACTGGGATTGGCCGGAGCTTGTAATCTAGGTTGATGTGTACTGAGCTCCATCAGAGACACCCAGCAGCTAGCCCACCACCAGTATCAGTGTGGGCTGACAGCCCCATCCTGCACTTGCCTCTTTAGCTGCTGGAACAGAGGGATCAGCTTGGCCCTTACCCCTGGCAGCGATCTGCAGCATCCAAGCTCGTGTTGTCTTTGCCGGGGATCAGCAGTGACTCCGAAAGGCTGCAGTCTCTCCAGTCGTCAGCTCTCATTCCTCAGAGCTCGCCTACACATTCATTTACTCTGCAGAACTATTTCAGGAGCAGACACAGCTAGCAATTCACAATCAGACACATGGCAACCGTACCATGTCCACAGCCTGTTGGATAAAATATTATAATTATCCCCCACCTCCCACAACGTTTTAACTCTCTCAGTCCCTGATTCACAACAAGCCACATCTTAGTCCTCAGCTTGTGAATCTTCTGCTCATTATGAAATGAGGTGAGAGCTTTTACTGTGAGGCATTGAATATATTTTGTTACAAACTTGTCAGCGTCTGTCATCAGCTTGGAACACACAGCAGTAGTGTTTGGGATGCTGTTAAATACAGGCCCTGTCCAGGAGTTGGTCACTAATTCACAGGCGAGCTGGGCAAATCTCCTGCATATCTTGGACAATATTTATCCTTCAATCCATGTCACAAACTGGATGTTCTGGTCATTATCACATCACTGCTTGTGTACAAGTTCCAATCCTACATTACGACAGAGATTACAATTCAGAAAAGGATTTCATTGACTGTAACATTTTCAGAGGTTTGTGAGAGATACAAAGGAGAAGCAAAACAATATCCAACCAGAAAATAAACATCTTCTACATTGTCCCCATTAGACACCATCCCCGTTAACCCTCAACCCATTAAACACTGTCCCCATAAACACCGTCCACATTACACACCGTCCCCATTAATAAACACCTTCCTCATAAACACCATCCCCATTGTACAATGTCCCCATTAAACACCATCCCATTAGACACCATGCCCATAAACGCCGTCCCCATTAGGCACTGTCCACATTACACACCATCCCCATTAAACTCTGTCCCCTTCGAACACCGTCCCCATTAAAGTCCATCCCCATCGAACACCTTCCCCATTGAACTCCACCCCCTTTAAACACCATCCCCATTAAACACCATTCCCATTGAACACCATCCCCATCGAACACCATCCCCATCGAACACCATCCCCAT
>NW_025966166.1:55516-59000 GCF_021869965.1 Rhincodon typus
GAACACCATCCCCATCGAACACCATCCCCATCGAACACCATCCCCATTAAACACCATCCCCATTAAACTCCGTCCCCATCGAACACCATCCCCATCGAACACCATCCCCATTGAACACCATTCCCATTAAACTCCGTCCCCATTGAACACCATCCCCATTAAAGTCCATCCCCATCAAACACAATCCCCATTGAACACCATCCCCATTGAACACCATCCCCATTGAACATCATCCCCATTGAACATCATCCCCATTAAACACCATCCCATTAAACTCCGTCCCCATCGAACACCATCCCCATTAAACACTGTCCCTGTTAGACACTGTCCCCGTTAGACACTGTTCCCATTGAACATTCCCGGGACAGGGACAGCATAGGGTTAGAATTAGAGTAAAACTTCCAATACTCTTTCAAACAAAACATAAAACTCATTCGACTATTTACTTTTCAAAGTAAAGCTCCCAGTACTGGTTCAATCTGAAAGTAAAGGTCCCTTGACACTGTCCAAATCAAATACTCTCAGGTACAGCACAGAGTTAAATACAGAGTAAAAAAGCCCCTCACCCTTCCCGTTTTACCTCTCCCTCACTCCATCTCTCTTACTTCTTTACTACAATCTCCTGGCACGCTGGTAAGATGGGGCTGTGGGCAGAGGTAGGGTGGGTGTAAAGAGGGAGCAGTGAGAAGGGCCACAGACAGGGAGAGAGAGAGGGGGCAGAGAGAGGGGGAAGTGAGAAGGGGCAGAGAGAGAGGGGGCAATGAGAAGGGGCAGAGTGAGGGGGTGAGAGAGAGGGCAGAGAGAGGGGGCAGAGAGAGGGGGCAGTGAGAAGGGGCAGTGAGAAGGGGAAGAGAGAGGGGGCAGAGAGGGGGGGCAGGGGGAGGGGGGGAGGGGGGGGGCAGTGAGAAGGGGCAGTGAGAAGGGGGCAGAGGAGAGTACAGAGATGGGGCAGAAGTGTTGATATAGGCTGGATTGCAGTTGGAGGTTTTCAGTGAGTTTGATGAACGAAGTGAGTTGCTGTTGTAGGCGTCAGAATTCCATCAGCATTCCACAGTCAGCTGGTCTGTTTTTGTAGCTGTCCTCACATAGACCAGGAACCTGATGCCTCTGTGCCAGTTTGGAGTCTATTACCCAGCAACAAGCTGGGGCATCAGTCTGAGCTGTGTGACCATACAAGGTCAAACTGAACCCCTGTGTTCCAAAGCCTCTTCATCGATCTGTGTCCATTCACATCTCATTCCCATGTCAGTTTCTTTTCTGATCCTTCTCTTATCCCTCAGCAGTAGCAGCAGCTGCAGGTTTAGAGCCCCCTGACACAGCCCCCACTTCTCTTCAAATCCCAAGAAGGAAGAGGAACAGAAATTGGCTGCTGGGCCCCTCGAGCCTCCTCCACATACTCCAAATGCCCAGAATAGTCAGTAACTGTATTCATAGCCCCTGCTCCTCAGCTCCTGCCTCCCTCCTCCCCAGCCCTTCCTGCCCGGTTCTCTCTCTGCCCCCATCCCAGATCCTCACCTACAACCCATCCCCCACTGCCCCCCAGCCTCAGAATATTCCTCAGCTCAGGGAAGAGGAAAATTGCCAACAAAATAAATCCCTGAGTCTGCAAAAGGTGAAGGGGGCATTGAGAGGCTTCAATGTACATGGGCATCCCTCGGAACAGACTGTTAAGGGGCTGAATGGCCCCTTCCTGTTTAACAGGAATGGCCTTAAAGGGCCGAACAGCCTCTTGTTTCCGTGGAATAGGACAGATGGGTTGGAAGTGAGTAGGAGAATGGTGCCTGAAATTCCAGTAATTCTCTTGAATGTAACCAAGCACATCAATGGAATCTGAGAGTCCGGTCGCAGATAATTTGCAGCATCTGGGCCATTCCTCAGAGATTAGCACAGTCCCTGGCCACCCTCTCTCTGGGAGTGGGGATGCAGGGTCTGGGGGAGGGACAGACGGGCTAAGGGAGGGGAAACATGAACGGGGGGACAGGAGTGGGGCTGGGAGAAGGAGAAAGAGGCCGGGGGAGGGGAGAGGGGCTGGGAGGGGGGTAAAGAGGCTGGGGGAGGGGGAGAGAGCATTGGGGAGGGGGAGAGGGGTTGGGGGAGAGGGGAAAGAGGCTGGGGGTTGGGGGAGAGGGGCTGGGGGAGGGGGAGAGAGTATGGGGGAGGGGGAGAGGAGTTGGGGAAGAGGGGAAAGAGGCTGGGGGAGAGGGACAGGACCTGGTGTAGGTGGGAGTGGGAATTGGGGCAGGGGGATCTCAGGAGCTGTGATTGTGAGTGAAGTGAATTGAAATGGAATTTTTCAAACAGAGAAGTTGATCAGAGCAGCTGAGGCCAGAGTGAAGCAGCAAAACAGCCTGTTGCCTACATGGGTCAGTGGGATCTCACACAGAGAGGACAACAGACAAAGAGACGTTGAATCCAATCACCAATTCCCAGAACAAAAGATATTTGTTATGTTCAAAACAAAGCAGCAATTCATAGAAGCTAGAGTGGGCCATTCAGCCCTTCAATACTGTTCAGTGAGATCCTGACTAAACCATTAATTAATTCCACCACCTGCTCATTATTGTCTCATTTCCTTCAGTGAACAGAAGTGTTATAGTTTTAAAAGGAACAATTGTTCTCGAATCACCTGGGAGTGAGAGTTTGGGGAACTTCTTACACCCTCTGAGTATAGAATGGTTCCTAAATTCACTTCTGAAAAGGTTTTGAGTTTTCACACATTGCTCCAATCCTAGGCTCCCCAACCAGGGGAAATCATTCGTCACAATTTGATCAATCTGTTCCTCTTAATATCATGAGAAATGTGGATCAAATCATCACATGACCTCCAATGTCCCAGGAACCTCAGCTTGCAGAAGCTTCACTTGTCATTTTGACTCTCAGATATCTTTCCAGTAAATGTTCCCTTCTCTTCCTCCGAGACACTTCCCAAGGTGTGAAATCTGAAATCATGCACAATACTCAGGGTTTGTACACATGAAGCTCCTTAGACAGCGCCTTGTAAATCCACAATTTCTACCATCTTGAAGGACAAGAGCAGCAAATACATGGGAACACCATCCTCTGGAAGTTCCCCTCCAAGTCACACAACATCCTGACTTGGAAACATATCATTGTTCCTTCAGTGTCACTGGATCAAAATCCTTGAAATTTCTTCCTACCAGCACTATTTCTCTGTATCCCAAGGACTATAGCAGTTCAAAAAGGCAGCTTACGATCATCTTTTCCAGAGCAGCTTAGGAACAGGCATTGAATGCTTGCCCACTCAGCGACATCCATGTCCCATGGATGATTTTATTTAAAAATAAAACATTCCTTTTACCCAGCTTTTAGTCTAGTCCTAGACAGAAGGCCAGCATTCCAGTCGCCTTTCTGATGATTTCTCAATAGCAATGTTGATGACATCGAATGATCCTTGGGCCTGAATTCCAGCTCCTTTGTTTCTCACCGTTTGTCACTTAGAAAATACCCCCATTGTATCCATTCA
>NW_025966167.1:0-1016 GCF_021869965.1 Rhincodon typus
GATTATATGATTGCAGAGAGAGACATTTTTGGAGCAAGGCTTTGGAATGCTTCTGAAAACACCGGTGAGAATTTAACCAGATTGCAAACTTGCTGTTTTAGTCTCTAGGCAGTTGCTGGGATGAGCAATGAAGTCAGTCAACAGAGAAGCAAGTTTGAGAAGGGAGCAGTGTTTAATTGGAGAAAGTGTAAATGTCTCTTTTTTTTTAGAGACGGGGAAGGGTCGAGAGAGTTGGAGCAGGCTGTCAACAATGTAGGTTGCCAATAAAAAAATCTATCGCCCCTTGATTTTCAATATCGTTATCATTGCTGACTCCCCCAACATCCTGGGGTGAATGTTCACTAGAAGTATAACTGGACTCATGCAAAAGCACAGTAGCTGCAAGAGCAGGTCAAAGGTTAGGAATCCTGCAGCGAGTAGCTCACCTCCTGACTCCCCAAAGCCTGTCGGCCATCTACAAGTCAGGAGTGTGATGGAATACTCCCCACTTCCCTGGATGGGTGCAGCCCCAACAACACTCAAGCTTGACATCATCCAGGATAAAGCAGCCTGCTTGATTGGCACCACATCCATAAACATCCACTCCTCCCTCCACTGACACTCAGTAGCAGTAGTGTGTACTATCTACAAGATGAAGTGCAGAAATTCACCAAAGATCCTCAGACAGTACCTTACAAACCCACAACGACTTCCATCTAGAAGGACAAGGGCAGCAGATACATGGGACCACCATTTGAAAGCTCCCCTCCAAGCTACTCACCATCCTGACTTGGAAATATATACAGTTCACTTCCGTACAGTAGGAAACTAACAAACACTGGAGTTTGACTAATGACCAGAGACCACATACTAAGCAAGAACATATGAGAGCTCATCAGAGAGGCACAAGAGAGTGCCCAGCAAATACCTAATAAAAACCAAAAGAACTGCGGATGCTGTAAATCAGGACAAAAACAAAGTTGCTGGAAAAGCTCAGCAGGTCTGGCAGCATCTGTGGAGGAGAAAACAGAGTTAAC
>NW_025966167.1:56016-59000 GCF_021869965.1 Rhincodon typus
ATTTGTGGTAGTGGGGGACTGCGTTCGCGCTCTCCCCTGATTAATTTAATTAAAATTACGACTGTTAATTGTAAGTTGTTTTTGGTATTTCTGTTTGCTTGCTCATTTCGTGCCTGTAAACTGCTGAGAGAGTTGAACGGTTCTGCCCAAAACATCAGAGTTAACGCATTCTTTGCAACTTACGTTTTTCTTCCAGATTTACAGCATCGCAGTACTATGTAATGCTTCTTAAACAGCTTTCCTGTTAAACTTGTATTCCGCTCTGTCCATCAGTTTGCTTCTGTGCAGCTGGAAAGGGAGGAAATTCGAAATTGGACACCAATTTCGCTACTGAATGCTCGTTACAACATCCTGTCTCAGGTCTTTGGCAACTAAATAAAAACTGAAAGAACTGCGGGTGCTGTGAATCAGGAACAAAAACAAAGTTGCTGGAAAAGCTCAGCAGGTCTGGCAGCATCTGTGAAGGAATAAACATTTCGCATCCGGTGTCCCTTCCTCAGAACTGATGGTGGCTGGGAAAATGTCAGTTTATTTCCAGAAAGAAAGGGGTCGGGAATGTGGTAGGGACTAAACAATAGGACAGAGCCTAAAGAGAGAGAAGAGCAGTTGGACAGGCAAGGAGTTGAATGGCCAGGCTTGGGAGTGTTGCTGAACGAAGAGACCTTGGGGTGCAGGTGCACGGTTCTGTGAAAGTGTAGTTGCAGGTAGACAGGGTGGTGAAGATGGCATTTGGTACACTTGCCTTCATTGGTCAGTGCATTGAGTATAGGAGTTGGGAGGTTATGTTGCAGCTATACAGGACATTAGTTAGGCCACTTTTGGAATACTGCGTTCAATTCTGGTCTCCTTGCTATAGGAAAGATGTTGTTAAACATGAAATGATTCAGAAATGATTTACAAGGATGTTGCCAGGATTGGAGGGTTCGACCTCCAGGGAGAGGCTGAATAGACTGGGGCTATTTTTTCTGGAGTGTCGAAGGCTGAGGGGTGACCTCAAAGAAGTTTATAAAATCATGAGGCATATGGACAGTGTGACCAGTCACGGTCTTTTCCCCAGGGTAGGGAAACCGAAACCTAGAGGGCATAGGTTTAAGGTGAGAGGGAAAAGATTCAAAAGGGAGGGTGTTGTGTGTATGGAATGAGCTACCAGAGGAAGTGAAGTGGAGCATTGAGTAGTGTGTAAATCTACAGGGCTTCTGGAGGTTGTATAAACACTGGCCTGGGGTTGTTATAAACTTAGTGAGTGTTATATAAACACTGGATTGGGGGAGTTGTTATAAACATGCTGGGGATTATATAAACACTCTGCTGAGGGAGTTGTCGTAAAATTACTTGGGGTCATATAAACACTGGGCTGGGGAAGTTGTTACAAAATTACTGGTGGGGTATATAAACACTGACCAAAAACTCAACTGGACGCAACATATAAATACAGTGACTATAAGAGTGGTCAGAGGCTAGGAATACTGTGGCAAGTAACTCCCCTCCTGACTCCTCAAAGCCTGTCCAGCGCAAGGCACAAGTCAGGAGCGTGATGGAATACTCCCCATTTGCCTGGATGAGTGCAGCCCCAACAACACTCAAGAAGCTCAACACCATCCAGGACAAAGCAGCCCGCTTGATTGGCACCACATCCACAAGCATCCACTCCCTCCACCACACACACTCAGTAGCAGCAGTGTGTACTATCTACAAGATGCACTGCAGAAATTCACCAAAGATCCTCAGACAGCACCTTCCAAATCCACAACCACTTCCATCTGGAAGGACAAGGGCAGCAGATACATTCAAGGCACCTACCATCTTTGGAAATATATTGCCGTTCCTTCACTGTCGCTGGGTCAAAATCCTGGAATTCTGTCCTTAATGGCATTGTCGGTCAACTTACAGCATGTGGACTGCAGCGGTTCAAGAAGGCAGCTCACCACCACCTTCTCAAGGGTCAATAAATGCTGGGCCCAGCCAGGGACCTCCACTTCCCATGAGAGAATAAAATAAAATTGAGGCTAAGTGGGATCTAATTTTAAAGAGTGCTGAGGAGGAATTACTTCCATAAGATGTTGTGAAATGATAGGATTAATTACCCCAGAGTGTGGTGGATGCCAGGACATTGATTACACTTAAGGAGGAGATAGATTTTTAATCAGTAATGGGTTGAATGGGTATGGGGAGCGGGCAGGAAAGTGGAGCTGAGGCCAAGATGAGATCAGCCACGATCATATTAAATGGCAGAGCAGGCTCTACAGGTTCAATTGTTCAGTCCTGCTCCTCGTACTTGTGTTCCGATATTGTTCTGTAAGTAAGATGCCTTCAGCATTGGAGGTAGAAGGTGACACTGGAGAGAGAGAGAGAGAGACTGAAGATCTGGAGATGGCATGGTGGCTCAGTGGTTAGCACTGCTGCCTCACAGGATCAGGGACCTGGGTTCAATTCCACCTTTGGGTGACTGTCTGTGTGGAGTTTGCACATTCTCCCTGTGTCTGCGTGGGTTTCCTCCGGGTGCTCCACTTCCAAAGGTGTGTAGGTTAGGGTGGATTGGCCATGCTAAATTGACTCGTAGTGTCCAGGGATGTGTAAGTTAGGTGCGTTAGCCCGATGGGCACCAGAAATAGGCATCCCAGCAGACCCTATATATAAATGGAGTGAAGGTCAATAGGGCCCATTGAAAGCCTAACCAACAGCGATTATGAGCTGCCCACATCTTAGCATCAGCTGCCTGTCTTTATTGAGGGTTTAAAAGGGCAGTAACAGAGGGAGGAGAGCTATGTTCATCATGCATCAGGGCACAGTACTCCCACACCAACACCCAGTGTAGTTACCCCTTCATTCCCCTTGGTTTGGCACAGTTGCTCAGTGGCTAGCACTGCGGCCACATAGCGCCAGGGACCCAGGTTCCATTCCACCCTCGGGCGACTGTCTGTGTGGAGTTTGCACACGCTCCCCGTGTCTGCGTGGGTTTCCTCCAGGTGCTCTGGTCTCCTCCC
>NW_025966168.1:0-2364 GCF_021869965.1 Rhincodon typus
CACTGCTGTGCAGCACAGAATACCGCTACCCTTCCTGGTCAGTGGCTCACTGGACAAAGGGTCGTGTCTTCAAGCCAATCATAAATAACAAGTTTGCATAAGTAACAAGACAACCTTCAGTTACAGAAAAATCTAAGCATAATTGACCTAGAATTGAATGTGTAGGCAGTTATCATACTTACAAACACAGCCTACAAGCCTCTTGTTAGTGACAGATGGTACAATGTGAGGATCATCTTTGGTCCCAGCATATTCCTTAGGCTTGAACATATTGAAAGGATCCTGAAAGAAACAAGACAAGCTGAAGGAACCCTGCTCACTGCCTACGTGGCCTGGCCTGGCCTTGGGAAGCACAGGCTACAATCAGTGGCTGATAAGGGTCTGTACACATGTATGCACAGTTATGACCAAGAGGTTAGATTGGGTTTCAGTGTCTCAATTAATTTGAAAATTTGTCTCACCTTTCTGCAACTTAGCATTGATGAGGGAATTTCAAGGCTCATGCCACCATCACCTTCATTCAAGCAGAGTAATATACAAACAGAGTTTCAAGCCATCCTCACTCCCCCTGACAATTCAAAGTTACCAATCTTCTCATTAGGATCTACAGAGGTGTGACATACCTTTCCAGTCTTTACAGCCTGCATGATCATCTTTTCCATTCCAGTTGCTTGCTCTTCATCTGTCGGAATCCCTGTTGTTCAAAAGTGAAAACATGCTGATCAGAGACTGTCTGACACAAACAGATGGGTTTTCTGTTTGGCTTGCATAAATTTGAACATCCTGCACTTAATTCCCATTTATCCATAACGGAATCTTGATCTTGCTCCCCAGTATTGTAGCTTGAATCAACCTACCTGTTTAGAAAGAACAACATGGCACTTGGGCACCAAGGGATATTGGCTGCAAGTGTCCTGAGGTGTCCGGTGCTAAAGGAACCATGTTTTAACGGCATCGATTATGGCCCATTTATTCTAATCCCATTTTCCAGCATTAGGCCTGTTGCCTTATGTGTTGTGGCGGTTCAACTGCTCATCGAAATACTATTAGTACCTTTAGGGTAGCTCTATTACCCACTTTGGCGAGGGTTGGAAGAGAGGAGATTGTTCGCCAAATCCCCTTTAAACCTCCTGCCCTTTAACTTAAAACTATAGCTCCCCGGTGTTAGGCTCCCGTTGGTGAGGAGCCTTTCTCCTCAATTTTGTACACGCAAATCAGCTTCCACCTCAGCCTTCTCTGGTTCAAGAAAAACACCCCCAGCTGCTCTAGTCTCTTCATTGCTGCATCACACTAACCCGGCAACTTGCCGGTGCATTTCCTTTTGCCATTTAGCGCAATAACGTCCTTCCTGTGGTGTGGTGACTAAAACTAAAACTGCATCCCAACGACAGATATATATGGCTCCAGCATAACCACTTTCCTCTTATATTCAATTCTAGGACTAACAAAGATATTTATACCATGTGGCTTCGTAACCATCTATCTACCTCTCGTACTGCCTCCAACGAAAACAAACGCTAGAGATCAGAGGAGATGGATGCTGTCTGACCCACTGTGATCTTTAGCATTTGTTGTTTTCAGTACAGCAATTTGCTCCTACTGCCTTCAATATTTTAATACACCCATGGGTCAGGTAGGGCTAATTTTAAAGCCGAAAAACTGCGGATGCTGTAAATCCTGGAAAGTTACTGGAAAAGCTCAGCAGCAGAGGAACGGGAAAGTAAGTTCTTCCGGGTCGGGACCATTCCCTCTGATCCTCCATCATCCTTCCACCCCACCAACACCCCGACCCCCAACATCCTGCCTCCCGCCACCCACGCCTTTACCGGGGATTAACACTTTCCGTGTTTCCGCCCCATGACCTTCAGCTTAGTTCAGGGCCTGGCACGCAGCTCCACCCTGGATTCCCGCTCGTTCTTCACTAACCTCCAGATGCCATCGCCCGATAATGGACGTGGAAAGTCCGAAGAGTTGAGCCGGGACCCTGAGTTACCCCGAGGCCCCAGCCGCGCTGCACCGACCGCCCTGCGACCCGAATCACTGCTCTCGCCGCCATCTTGTGCCTGTAACCACGACGCCGCACCTCGCTCAACCCCGGAACTACGTCACTGACCTCACCCGAAGAAGGACTCTCACATTTCATCCGGGACTTACTGCCTACGTCACAAACCGTCCCCGCGAAGGGGAATGGGAAACCTCACAACCACGCCCCCAGGGGTAAGGGAAACACTTCACCCACAAATCACCCGCCCAACCCTCCCCATCCCACAAGAGGGCGCGCTAAGTCTCGCGCCAGCGACGCCGAAACTTTACTCAACTTCCCGCCACTTTGCTGCCACGGCATCACCCCATCACTGACGCCTA
>NW_025966168.1:57364-59000 GCF_021869965.1 Rhincodon typus
CCCTCTTCTATCCGCCTCCCACTCTCTCCCTATTTATTTCACAACCCCCTTCCCCTCCCCCTTTTCTGATGAAGGGTCTAGGCCCGAAACGTCAGCCTCTCTGCTCCTATGATGCTGCTTGGCCTGCTGTGTTCATCCAGCCCTGCACCTTGTTGCCTTAGAAAATGGTGGCAGGATTGGATAGAGTCAGCATGGATTTACGAAAGGGAAATTGTGCTTGACAAGCAGACTGGAATTCTTCAAGGGTGTAATTAATAGAGTTTGTAAAGGGAACTGGTGGATGTGGTTTTTTTGGGCTTCCGGAAGGCTTTCAGCAATGTCCCATGTAAGAGACTGTCATGTAAAATTAAAGCACATGGGATTAAAAGCAGTATAGAGAACCGCCAGCAGACAGGAAATAAAGAGTGGGAATAAATGAGCCCTTCTCTGAGTTGCAGGCAGTTACCAGTGCAATACTGCAGGGATCTGTACTTGGACCTCAGCTATTTGTAATGGATGTTTGGATTTAGACGAGGGAACTAAAGGTAATATCTCCAACTTTGCAGATGACACAAAGCTGGATGGAAGGATGAATACTGTGACATGAAGTGAGTTGGCAAATGCACGGCAGATAAAGTGTAATATGGATAAGTGTGAGTTTAGTCACAAAAACACAAAAGTCAGATTATTATTTGAATGGCAATAATTTGGGAAAGGGAGTGGTGCAATGACACCTAAGTAGATCCAATACCACCTCCAATTTTCTTTGATAGCCATGGTCACACAATCATAGAATCCCTACAGTGCAGATAAAGTAGTTAAGAGTCAACCACATTGCTGTGGGTCTGGAGTCACATGTCGGCCAGACCAGGTAAGGATGGCAGTCTCCTTCCCTAAAGGACATTAGTGAACCAGATGGGTTTTTCTGACAATCGACAATGGATTATCATTGATGGTTATCATTAATTTCTGAATTCCAGATGTTTACCAAATTCAAATTCCACCATCTGCTGTGGCGGGAATCCTGAGGCACAGGATTTACATGTATTTGGAATGACAAAGACTGATTAGAGATAGTCAACATGGCTTTGTATGTGGGAAATTGTGTCTGACTAACAATTGAGTTTTTTGAAGTAGTGACGAACAGGATTGATGAAGGCAGAATGATGGACGTTGTCAATATGAACTTCAGTGAGGCATTCAGCAAGGTTCCACGTGATAAACTAATTAACAAAGTCAGATAATGTAGAACACAAAGAGAACTAGCCATTTTGATACAAAATTGGCCGATGGTAAGTGACAGAGGGTGGTGGTGGAGGGTTGCTTTTTGGACTGGAGGCCTGTAACCAGCGGTGTGCTGCAAGAATTGATGCTGTGTCCATTGCTTTTAGTCATTTATATAAATGGTTTGAGTGTGAACGTAGGAGGTATGGTTAGTAAGTTTGCAGATGACACCAAAGTCGGTGATGTAGTGGATAGTGAAGAAGGTTACCTCAGAGTACAACGGGCAAGACTTATACAATTAATGGTAAGGTCCTGGGGGTGTGTGGCTGAACAAAGAGACCTTTGAGTTCAGGTTCATATTTCCTTCAAAGGAAGGAAGGTAGTCATAGGTAGACAGTGTAGACAGGAAGAAGGTGTTTGGTACGCTTTCTAT
>NW_025966169.1:0-1012 GCF_021869965.1 Rhincodon typus
TTGATAGGGGGACAGTGTAGAGGGAGCTTTACTCTGTATCTAACCCCGTGCTGTCCCTGTCCCTGGGAGTGTTTGATGGGGGGACAGTGTAGAAGGAGCTTTACTCTGTATCTAACCCCATGCTGTCCCTGTCCTGGGGAGTGTTTGATGGGGGGACAGTGTCGAGTGAGCTTTACTCAGTATCTAACCCCGTGCTGTCCCTGTCCTGGGGAGTGTTTGATGGGGGGACAGTGTCCTGTTGGAGAGGTACAAAGTTTCTGGGGTTTTGTCCACAGCTGGAGAGTTAACGGGAGCTCTGTCTGCGGATCCTCTAAGTAATCTGTTGATCTTTTCCAGATTTCAGCGATCCCAATGGATTTGCGACCTTCCTCACCAGGTAAATCTCCCGTGCCGTTATTTCCCACAGGGAATTGCGAGGGTAATCAGTGCCGCCTGGGGGAGGGGTTGGGGTTGGGGGGCAATGCCTCTGCTGGGAGCAGTGTGTCTGACAAACAGCTCATCAACAAGGTGGCCTGAATGGCCTCCTCTGTGCTGCGAGACTTGTGAAAGCTCTCTCTCTCTATGACTGTCTTCTCTGCTTCAAATCCCACCCTCCCCACCCCCTCAGGCTCGTCGGTCTCCACAACACGCTGATCTCTGAGCGAGAGAGCCACCCTCCCAGTGGCACCGAGAAACCCTGGACCACCAGGCGCCCTGTGGAGCACCTTCCTTCGTCCAAACCATCCTCAAAGCCCCAGCCTCGAGTCACCTCGCCACGACTTGCTGAGGTATCAGAACCAGCCGCATCTCTCGTTAAGCTGGCATTCCTGAAGTTGGCTGGGTATCAGGAGGGCGGGCACGTTGTCCTCGGTGTTTGTTCAGTGGTTGTTGTGCTGCTGAGATTTCCTTCGTACAAGGGGACAGCATTTGGTACCACTTGAGAAGATCTGTCAGCACCGAGGGGAGGGGGCACTGTTGGAGGGTCAGCGCTGAGGGGAGCGGGCACTGTCGGAGGGTCAGCGCTGAGGGAGCG
>NW_025966169.1:1512-1728 GCF_021869965.1 Rhincodon typus
CTCAACCCCTCCCAACCCAACTCACCTTCCCTCAACCCCTCCTCACCCAACTCAACCCCTCCTCATCCAACTCAACCCCTCTGCATCCAACTCACCTTCTCTCAACCCCTCCTCACCCAACTCAACCCCTCCCAATCCAACTCACTTTCCTTCAACCCCTCCCAACCCAACTCACCTTCCCTCAACCCCTCCTCACCAAACTCACCTTCCCTCAAC
>NW_025966169.1:1738-5320 GCF_021869965.1 Rhincodon typus
CCTCAACCCCTCCTCACCAAACTCACCTTCCCTCAACCCCTCCCAACTCAACTCACCTTCCCTCAACCCCTCCCAACCCAACTCACCTTCTCTCAATCTCCGCAAACCCAACTTCTCCCGACCCAGCCCTTCCCAAGCAAACTCAACTACTCTCGGTCCCCCACAACCTAATTCAGTCCTTCCAAACCCAACATAACTTCAACCCAACCCAGATCAATTCCTCCGAAACCAACTCAATGTTTCCCAGCCCTTCCCAACCCAATGTAACCCAGCTCAACTTTGATTCTCTCAACCAAATATAACCTAACAAAACCCAGCCCCTCCCAATCCAGTGTAAATTCTCCCAACCGCTTCAGCTCCTCCCAACCCAACTCAGCCCCACTAAGCATGAAACACCCTTCCAACCCAACCCAATCCATACCCACCTCAACCTGGCCTCAGTCCAAAGTCAACCCAACACATCCCGAAGCAAATAAAACAACACCTTAGTACAACTTCCACCCATTCCAAACTGAACTGACAAGTGGCAAGTAACATTCACACTGCACAAATGCCAGGCAATGCCCATCTCCAATTAGAGACAATCTAATTACTGCCCCTTGGCATTCAGCAGTGTTACCATCACTGAATCCGTCACTATCAACATCCTGGGAGCTATCATTGAGCACAAACTCAACTGAATCTGCCACATAAACACAGCGGCTACAAGAGCAGGTCAGAGGCTGGGAATCCTGCAGCAAGTAACTCCCCTCCTGACTCCCCCAAAGCCTGTCCCACTATCGACAAGGCACAAGGCAGGAGGGTGAGGGAATACTCCCCACTTGCCCTGGATGGGGGCAGCTCCAACAACACTCAAGAAGCTCGACACCATCCAGAACAAAGCAGCCCCCGCTCGATTGGCACCACACCCACAAACATCCCACTCCCTCCCCCCACCGACGCTCAGTAACAGCAGTGTGTACCATCTACAAGATGCTCTGCAGAAATTCACCAAAGATTCTCAGGCAGCACCTTCCAAACCCACGACCACTTCCATCCAGAAGGACAAGGGCAGCAGGTACATGGGAACACCACCCCCTGCACGTTCCCCTCCGAGCCACTCCCCATCCTGACTTGGAAATATATCCCCGTTCCTTCAGTGTCACTGGGTCAGAATCCCAGGAATTCCCTCCCCAAGGGACACTGTGGGTCAACCCACAGCACATGGACTGCAGGGGTTCAAGAAGGCAGCTCAACCCCACCTTCTCAAGGGGGGGCAACTAGGGACAGGGCAATAAATGCTGGGCCCAGCCAGTGACGCCCACATCCCAAAAGGGAATTTTAAAACACCAAACACCGCCAAATGGACAATCCAACTGAACTGAGACCCTCTAATCAACAGTGCGACCTCAGGCTAACACTAACCCAAAGCCCAAATAAATCAATTTATTTTACCTCAAGCTAACTATTACTCATCCCAAGTTCAACCCACCCCAGCACTGTAAGCTAGTACAGCTGACACCATCACCTCCTCAATGCAGCCCCTGAACACTCATAACACATCTACACCATCTCCATCAAACACTCCCCGGACGGGGAGAGCACGGGGTGAGATACAGAGTAAAGCTCCCTCTACACTGTCCCCATCAAACACTCCCAGGACAGGGACAGCACGGGGTTAGATACAGAGTAAAACTTCCTCTACACTGTTCCCCCCATCAAACACTCCCAGGGACAGCGACAGCACGGGGCTAGATACAGAGTAAAGGTCCCTCTACACTGACCCCCCCCCCCCCCCAACCAAACACTCCCAGGGACAGCACAGGGTTAGATACAGAGTAAAGCTCCCTCAAAATTGCTGAACAAACAGAGTGTCGGTGCATGCTCGGGTGAGCAGATCCCCTTTGCACTGTGTGGGACTACCTGACCTCAGCTCCTCAGTGTTTCAGACTGAGCCGACCACCCTGTGGGCTGTGCTGCTCTCTGCACTGTTATCGGGAAAGGACTTGTTAACATCAGGACACTGACTGACCCAGAACTGAAAAAAACTGCAGCGCCAGACAACCAACCAGCTCCTCAATGTTGCTCCCCACTTCAGTACAATCACCCTACCTGAAGCTGCGGTTTCCCTCCTCACTCCCAGATTACTTAATTCCAGCAGATTCCAAAAAAATCTATCCACCTCAGTCTCGATCATGCTGAGCAATGGTGCCTTTCGGTGCAGGGATTTGCTAAGATTCACCTGCATCTGTGTGAGTAATTCTCTCCAGTCAGTGACCAGCCCTGTATCTAACCCCATGGCAGATCCAATCCCGCGGTCTCACTTGCGTTCGCTTCAGGGTCACTTTCGCGAGAAACGGTGGATTGGGTCTTGTCTGCACTTACTTGTTGTGATAATCTCCTCGATTGGCCAGAAAGTGGGAGACGGTGAGGGTTCTGTTGACAACGAAAGGGAGGATTTTACAAAATGATTTTGTTCCCGTTTTTACAATAATCGTTTCACAGCAATGGCATTTTATTCCAAAGAAGCATGATTGCAGCCCAAGATTTGCTGTATAACTTAGACCCAAAAATGCTAATTAACAAATAATGGGTAACAGCGATTCACAGCAAAAATGGACAAACCAAGCCAGAAGAGGGCTTAACAAAACGAAATTGAACTAAAATTATGCTAAAATGACAAAATAATGAACCGTTTCCACAATAAAAGGCCAAAATTGCTGGAGAAATGCAGCAGGTCTGGCCTCTTCCGTGAAGAAAGAGAAAGAGTTAATGTTTCAGGTCCCATGACCCTTGATCAGCTGAAGGGGGTCATGTGGATCCAAAACGTTAACTCTGCTTTCTCTCTTCACAGATGCTGCCAGACCCGCTGAGTTTCTGCAGCAACTTCTGTTATTGTTTCAGATTTCCAGCAGTTTTATTCTACCATTTCTACAATACAGGCTCTGAACTGGATTTCAATTTCACCTTTTAAGTACTTCATCGAGGACTAAAACCACAAGAGCAGATGAAATTGGTGTAGGAGTAGGCTGTTCTGCCCCTCAAGCCTGCTATACCAGTCAATACAATCACGGCTGCTCTACTCCACTTTCCCCTCTGTTCCCCAGTCTCATTTCCCTGAGAGACCAATAAGTCGGTATTAACCATGACTACAGCACTCCCAGCCATCTGGGACAGTGAGTTCCAAAGATACGCCACACTCTGAGTGAAGACATTCCTCCTCGTCGCAGTCCAAAATGCTCAGCCCTTTCCCTATCCTGGGGCTAAACAATCCTACAGTGTGGACCCTGTCAAAACCCTTCAGAATCCTGAACATTTCAGTGAGATCGCCTCTCACTCCTCTCAACTGTGTATGAGACAGAGTATGTGCTGTGTGCATGTGTATGCGTGTGCATGTGTGTATATGTAGGAGTGTGTGTGCATGTGTATATGAGTGTGCGTGTGTGTATATATATGAGTGTGTGTCTGTGTGAGTGAGTGTGTGTATGTTTATTTGAGAGTGTGTGTGTGTGTGTTTATTTGAGAGAGTGTGTGTGAGCATCTGTGTGTGTGTGTATTTATTTGAGAGAGTGTGTGTGTGTTTATTTGAGAGAGTGTGTGTGT
>NW_025966169.1:5820-5929 GCF_021869965.1 Rhincodon typus
AACCCAGGGATCACTGGACAGTGATCGGGGACGGGATCCCTGTCTGATTCCCACCTCTCTCTAACCCAGGGATCACTGGACAGTGATCGGGGACGGGATCCCTGTCTGA
>NW_025966169.1:6029-7210 GCF_021869965.1 Rhincodon typus
GTCCCTCCCCTCGCGCTGTCCCTCCCCTCGCGCTGTCCCTCCCCTCAGGAAAAGAGACTTCGACGTGAGGAAAACTTGAAGCGGAGGCTGGAAAACGAGAGGAATTCTGAGGTGGTGCAAGTGGTGAGTATAATCAGATGATTTGTGTTCTGCTACATCATTCCCCTCCCTACCCAACCTCCCCCAGCCGGCTCCAGTCTTTCCAGCTGTGCCTCTTCGCCTCTCCACCCAGCCACGGTTACTTCCCTGTCTTTTCTTGTGCTTGTGATTCTGTCCCTCCCTCTCTCCTCTTCCCCCTCTTCTGTCACTCTCTCCCTTGATCGTGATTCTCACCCACCCTCCCTTTTTCTCCCTCTGTCTCTCCGCTCCCCCTCCGCGCCACACCTGGTTTTCTCTCTCTGTCTCTCTCTTCCATCTCCAATCAGTAGCGCCTTATTCTCCGAGCAGGCTAAGAGAAACCTTAATCGGATTTAATTTCAGCTATAAGATTATAAAGAGAATTTGCCATGTGTGGCTGATGAAAGGCTCCCCACTCTCCCTCCCTCCTGCTGCAGATCAGTAATCCTCTGAAAATCAAACGCTTGAAAAAGAAACAGCTGCGGAAGATTGAGAAGCGGGACACGTTGAAGATTTTGCAGAAGAACGAAGCCAGCAGGCGACAGAAGGGGACGAAGAGTACGGCGAAGTGAAGAATGAACAGGAGCGTCGTTTGAGATGGGGATGGTGTTGGAGAGATGGAAACGAGGGGAGTTGTGCGCGCACGCAGAGGGAGAGAGAGTGTTTTTCAGCTGGAACAGGAGCAAGTTACAATAATGGGAGAAAATTTGCACGTTAGTGTTGTTAGGGACAGAGTGTTGCTCGATGTTTTAGATAGGGTGTGGGATGGCTACTCTCTGTAGCTTGTTTCTAGTCTCTTTTCTTGTAAAGGGATCATCAGCTGTGTGAGTGGCTATGTGCGTTCTCACACTCAGACACACTTCTACCATAGTCCCAGGTTTTGAATTGCTTTCCGTGGAGATATTAAAGTTTTATTTTTCAAATTTTGCAATAAGCTGCACTTTCTTTGGGTCACTTTCTTTTTTAACCCTTCAACTGGAAAGAGGCAAGATTCCAACCCACCCCTGCCCTCCCACCAACCCAGGGATCACTGGACAGTGATCGGGGACGGGATCCCTGTCTGA
>NW_025966169.1:7220-10580 GCF_021869965.1 Rhincodon typus
AACCCAGGGATCACTGGACAGTGATCGGGGACGGGATCCCTGTCTGATTTTCCCTCTCTGTCTAGCCGAGGGCCTGATGGCTGTGAATGCTCTGACAAGAACAGCCCTTTCCCTCAAACTGAGAATGTTTGCGGGTTTTTTTTTAAACCTTGCCCTCCCTCCCATCCCCTCCCTTCCCTTTGTGAAATGACTGTGACCTCACACAGCCACTAGGCCTCATGCCCTTTGAATTGTGCCTCAGTTTAGTTTGAGCAGCGTGATTTTCAGGCACTTTATGATACACGATTTATTGAGGGGTTATGTCTGAATGTGACAGCAGTCTGCGAGAGATGGAGCATTTGCTGTGTCGTTACAACGAGGATGACTGTGAGTGAAGATCAGGTCTCAGTTCTTAAAAATCTGTTTGCGTGCAGGTTCAGAACCTTTCGGGGACAGACTGCGCAGATCTGAGGAATGGTCACAGACCTGTAACATTGACTCTGCACAGGTGCTGAGCCTCCCCAGCAATTTCTGCGTTTGTTTCTGACCCGCAGTTCTCTGGTTTTGCGAAGCGTTTCCTTCTTAGTCTCGTGTCCAGAGCCTGGGATATCCTCGTGTCCTAACTGGATAGCAGGCCATTCTGTCCACGCTAGCTTTTTTTAAAAAATGCTATTCACTGATGCGATGTGGTTAGCATTCATTGCCCCGTCCCTAGCTGCCCCCCTTGAGAAGGTGGGTGTGAGCTGCCTTCTTGAACCACTGCAGTCCATGTGCTGTGGGGTGACCCACAATGTCCCTTAGGGAGGGAATTCCAGGGATTCTGACCCAGCAACACTGAAGGAACGGGGATATATTTCCAAGTCAGGACGGTGAGTGGCTCGGAGGGGAACCTGCAAGGAGATGATAAGACCATAAAAATAGGAGGAGGCCATTCAATAGGATCATGGCTGGCTCGATATTCCTCACATCCACTTTCCTGCCTTTTCCCTGTAACCCTTGATTCCCCGACTGATCAAGAATTTCTCTCTCTCAGCGTTAAATATTCCACAGGGACTCTGCCCCCTATAGCCCTCTGTGGCAGAGAGTTTCGAAGACTGAATGAAAATTTCTCATCTCCCTTTATTCTGAGACTGTGCCCTCTGGTCCCAGACCCTCCCACGGGGGGAAACATCCTCTCAGCATTGACCCTGTGAAGCCCCTTAACAATCCGATATATTTCAATGAGATCCCCTCTCATTCCTTTAACCTCCAGTGAGCGCAGTCCCAACCTGTTTAACCTTTGCTCAGAAGACAGTCCCTCCATCGCGGAGATCATCCCAGTGAACCTTCTCTGAACTGCCTCCAATGAAATGCTATCTTTCCGTAAATAAGGGGACCTAACCTGCTCACAGTGCTCCAGATGTGGTCTCCCCAGCACCTTGTACAGCTGCAGTAAGGCTTCCCTTCTCTCATACCCCAACCCCATTGTAATAAGGGCCAACATTCCACGACACTTCCTGATTCCCTGCTGCCCCTGTGTGTTATATTTCTGTGTTTCATACACAAGTCTCTTTGTGCTGCAGCTTTCCACGAATAAATCTGCTCTTTTGTTGTCCCTTCCAAACAACTTTTCCCACACGGTACTGCCAGCAGATCCCGATGTGGAAAAAAGCCCTGTTTCCCCATTCGCGGTTTCCTGCCCATGAGCCAAGCCAACAACAACAGGCTGTTGTAACTGCACCTTCAGTGAGGTACCTTGTCCAAAACCTTCTGGAACTCCAAGTACAACACATCTACTGGTTCCCCTCTATCTACTCTGGTCGAGACTTCCTCGAAAAACTCTTTTAGTCAGACGTGAATCCACACTGACCCTGCTTGTTTAGATCCTCATTTTGCCAGAAGCTCTGTTATTAATTCCTTAAAACTTGATTCCAATACTTTTACCAACAATAGACATCAGCCTAATCGGCCGATAGTTACCAATTTATGCCTCCATCCCTTTTTTGAATAGGGCTGTCACATTGTCATTTTTCCCAAACTCTTTTCTCCACAATCCAATGATTTTGGAAAAGTTTTTAACCGATGCATCAGAATCTAAGAAATGGCCTGTTGACGCTGCTCCACCACTGTGGCTGATCTTTTTCATGGAATCCTGACAGATTGGGAAACAGGCCATTCAGCCTGATAAGACCATACAATCCCTGCCGCCCGCCCCACCCCCAGAGCTGTAGCTCTGCATTTCCCATGGCTAACCCACCTGGCCTGCACATCCCTGGACACTACGGGCAATTTAACACAGCCACTCCCACCCAATCTGCACACCTTTGGACTGTGGGAGGAAACCCACGCAGACACAGAGAATGTGCAAACTCCACACAGACAGTGGCCCGAGGTTCCTGATGCTGTGAGGCAGCAGTTAACCCACTGAGATACTACGGACTCAGCTCCACTTGCCCACCCACTCAGCATAACCCTGAATTTATTTACTGTTCAAAACTCTGTCTGTGGCCTAAAAACATTCAACAAGTCAGCCTCAACTGTGGGGGGAGTGGGATGTTTGGATGTGGTGTCAATCGAGCCGGGGGGCTGCTTTGACCTGTTTAATTGCATACTCACTGAGATACTGACCCTCCGACAGTGCGGCGCTCCCTCAGCACTGACCCTCCGACAGTGGGGTGTAACAGGGACTCGGTGTGTTCTCTCTCCAGGTCCGGGCCATTCCAGTTCTCGGTGCGAGTGGCCGGAAGCTGGCGTTCCGGAGGTACCAGTGAGGAGGCGCCATTGCCTGTACAGCACACCCTTTGAGCAGCAAGGAAGAGGAGCAGGGGGTCCTGAGGCCGTTTCGGAATCGTGCCCCTCAGACGGAGGGCTGGTTCCTGCCCGGGAGGAGATGGGCCCAGCGTTTGGCGAGGTCCTAGTCTCACGGCCCCTGTCCAGCTCTCTCTGGAGGGAGAGGGAGGAGGCGAAAGCTGAGGCTCGTTTACAAAGGGAGACCCAGGCTCTGGTGAATGGACTGGGCCACAATGTGTTGGCGGAGCGAGAGGAAGGTTCTGTCACTGCCCTGCGAGCCGGATACCCCCGCAAGAGGAGTGCGAAGACCAGGCACTGACAAACTGTTTCCTACCCTCCCTGAAAGCTCCTGGATTCTGAAATGATTCTCCTGATGACCTCTGTATTGGACATGCATTACGAACATATGTGAATCAGGCAAAGATGCAAAGTCTGATCCCATTGGCCTCCTGGTATTGTTTTCCAATGTTCATTCACTGCCTCTGCCAGCATTTATTGCCTGCCCCTTGAGAAGGTGGGGGTGAGCTGCCTTCTTGAACCGCTGCAGTCCATGTGCTGTGGGTTAACCCACAGTGTCCCTTAGGGAGGGAATTCCAGGGATTCTGACCCAGC
>NW_025966169.1:11080-14590 GCF_021869965.1 Rhincodon typus
GGCTTCACAGGGTCAATGCTGAGAGGATGTTTCCCCCCCATGGGAGGGTCTGGGACCAGAGGGCACTGTCTCAGAATAAAGGGGCACCAATTCAAGACTGAAGTGAGGAGGAACTTATTCTCTTTAGAACTCCTTGCCACAGAGAGCTGTATGGGGCCAGAGTCCTTGTGGATATTTGAGGCTGAGAGAAAGAGAGATTCTCGATCAGTCGGGGAATCGAGGGATATGGGGAAAGGGCAGGAAAGGGGCTGTGAGGAATGTTGGATCAGCTGTGTGAAGGGGGAGCAGGCTCGAGGGGCTGAATGGCCTCCTCCTATTTCTGATGGTGTTAAAAATGTGGGAACAGGAAACTGCCCAAATCTTGTTACAATGCCAGCCGTGCTATGGTCCTGTAACGCTCCCCACGTCCAGTTCCTGAAAGAGAAGACGGGAGCAGGCCCTTCGATCCATCGAGTGCATGCTGTCACTTGGTAAGATCCCAACTGCTTGTCCTCCTCCACTCGGTTTCTCTGTCTCTGTGTTCAATACCTCATTAACCTCCGACTCCGTTGTCCCCAGTATGTGAGCTCGTTAGGGGTGAGAATTGCAGAAATTCACCACTTTCTCAGGAAACCCTGTTACCAAGCAGCAGGTGGCCATTCGGCCCATTGTGTCTGCGCCAGCTCTATGAGCAGTCTAACGGCACGCTGAGTCTCCTGCCTCTTCCCCATCTCCCTCCAACCCATTTCTCCCCAAATAACCAGCCAATGTCCCTCTGGAACGTCCCAACTGAACCCGCCTCCCCCACATTTCCAGGCAGTGCACCCCACACCCTAACCACTCGCTGGGTGAGAAAGCTTTATCTCACATCACCCTCACTTCATTCGCATATCACTTTAAAATTCTGTCTCTCTCTATCTGGTTCCTTTTAAGATTGGGAACAGCTTCTCCCTGTCTCCTCTGTCCAGCCCCAGATCCTGATTTTGCAGATCTCGACCAGATCTCCCTCTCAACCTTTCTCTCTCTGCGGAGAAAAGTCCCCGGCTTCTTCAATCTATCCTCATCGCTGGGGTTTCTCAACCCTGGAACCATTCTTATAAATTGCTCCTACCCTTTCTCTCTCTAATGCGTTCACATCTTTCCCATAATGTGGGGCCCGCAACTGGACGCAGTACTCCAGAGGGACAAGGAGACACCGAGTTGCGGGAGGGTCTCGGCTCTTTGGAATCCAGGGGGGGCCCCCGGAAGGGCATGGACAAGTGGGCAGAGAGGGGGCAGATGAGGGTCAAATTAGAGATTTACATAGAACGTAGAATCCCTACAGTGTGGAAACAGGCCCTTCGGCCCAACAAGTCCACACTGACCCTCAGAGCATCCCATCCAGACCCATCTGAATCTACACATCCCTGATCTAACCAGGATCTAATCAGCACCACCTACCTGCTCCTGTACCCGTCCCCCTGGTAATAAATCTAAGGACACTGTGTGCTTTCTGCACTATTCTCTCTCCCCTGTCCTGCTACCTTCAATGATCTGTGATCCTATACTCCCAGCTCCCTCTGCCCGTGCCCCCCACCCTCCCACTTTAGAATTGTACTCCCTATTTTATGTGGCCCTTCAATGTTCTTTTGGCCAAAATGCATCAACCCACATATGGCTCGTTGGTCCAGGGGTATGATTCTCGCTTTGGGGGTTTGTAGATTGCGAATGTGCGAGAGGTCCCGGGTTCAATTCCTGGATGAGCCCTGATGATTGTAGGCGTACGGGGGTGGCATGGTGGCTCAGTGGCTCAGTGGTTAGCACTGCTGCCTCACAGCGCCAGGGACCTGGGTTCAATCCCACCCTCGGGCAACTGTCTGTGTGGAGTTTGCACATTCTCCCCGTGTCTGTGTGGGTTTCCTCCGGGTGCTCCAGTTTCGTCCCACAGTCCAAAGATGTGCAGGTCAGGTCAGGGCGGACTAGCCATGCTAAATTGTCCCATAGTGTTCAGGGATGTGTGGATTTAGATGGGTCTGGATGGGATGCTCTGAGGGTCGGTGTTTCCACACTGTAGAGATTCTATGTTCTATGTAAATCTCTGATTTGACCCTCTCTGCCCACTTGTCCATGCCCTTTGGGGCTCCCCCCTGGATTCCAAAGAGCCAAGACCCTCCCGCAACTCAGTGTCTCCTTGTCCCTCTCCCCTCCCTGCGGCTGGGAGTGGGTGGGGGTGCCTGATTCTCTGATGGGGTGTTAGACAGCCCTGTCAGATACCCTTCACAACTTGTGAGGTGTCAGTGAGATGCTCTGTACCCCTTCCCATTCAGAGAGCTTCACACAGCACTGACAGAGACCCTTTGGCCCGTCGTGAGGGTGCTAGTCACCTTCTCTCCCCCACCCCCCTGCGCCCGGGGCTGGTCAGCCCTGACAGAGACCCTTCAGCCCATCGTAAGTGTGCTTGTCGCCCTTTCTCTCCCCTCACACCCGGAGCTGCTCGATACTGTCAGAGACCCTTCGGCCCATTGTGAGCATGCTGGTTACCCTCTCTCTCTCGCCCTTGCGGAGACAGCCCCAGCAGCTCAGTAAAGGTATGTATGTGTGAGTGTCTACTCTGTTCTCTCCAGGGAGGGGTCATCGGAATCAGGATTGAGTGGAAATGTAACCTCGACCTGGCAGCCGAGAGGTGTGTTCCACATTACAGCTTCCTGCGTTTGGATCGGGTCTCACAGACCAACACCGTTTCCCAGGGATATAACTTCAGGTTTGTACACAGACTACACACAGGCAACCAGCCTGCTTCATCCAATGGATAGGCACATACTCCTCCTATCTCCAACGCTCTGCCATTGCCAAATACCCCCTTGAGAAGGAGGGGTGAGCTGCCTTCTTGAACCGCTGCAGTCCATGTCCTGTGGGTTGATCCACAATGTCCCTTAGGGAGGGAATTCCAGGGATTCTGTCCCAGTGACACTGAAGGAACGGGGATATATTTCCCAAGTCAGGATGGGGAGTGGCTCGGAGGGGAACTTGCAGGGGGTGGTGTTCCCATGTATCTGCTGCCCCTTGTCCTTCTGGATGGAAGTGGGTCGTGGGTTTGGAAGGTGCTGCCTGAGGATCTTTGGTGAATTTCTGCAGAGCATCTTGTAGATGGTACACACTGCTGTGACTGAGCGTCGGTGGTGGAGGGAGTGGGATGTTTGTGGATGTGGTTCCAATCGAGCGGGGGCTGCTTTGTCCTGGATGGTGTCAAGCTTCTTGAGTGATGTTGGAGCTGCCCCCATCCAGGGGCAAGTGGGGAGTATTCCACCACCCTCCTGCCTTATGCCTTGTAGATGGTGAGACAGTAAGTTCACAGAAAAATAAAAAAATTGATTGGGTGGTAAATAGTGAGGAGAATAGCCTCAGGTTACTGGAGAATATAGATGGGCTGGTCAGTGGCCAAAGGATTTCAGTCTGGATAAATGTGAGGTGATGCATTGGTCAGGACAAACAAGGCAAGGGAAAAAGGATGGATGTAGGATCCTGGGAAGTACAGAGGATCAGAGGGACACT
>NW_025966169.1:15090-15927 GCF_021869965.1 Rhincodon typus
CGAGACTTCTCTGCAAGAGGGATAGGATTGGCAACTGAATTTCCCAGATGATAGATGATTCAGATGTGATCCAAGGAGGTGTAAAAGATGTGGAGGAGTTGCATTGCTGGGAAAGAAGTATCCAACAGCTATCCTGAGGGGGGATTGATAAGAGGAGTTGCGCAGCGCTGCAAAATGGATAGAACTCAAGAAAAGGGAAGGTGAAATCTCGATCCTGGGACCTCCCAAGAGGCAGCAGAAGATAAAGGAGAGTATATGTCGACAAGTTTTGGAAAGATGCAAAGACAAAAACAGTGTTGTAATGGTGGGTGATTTTAACTTCTGCTATATTGACTGGGACTCACATTGTGCTGGACGGTTGGATAGGGCAGAACTTGGAAAGGCCTTTCAGGATGGTTTGTTGACACAGTATATGAGCAGTTCAATCAGCGAAGGATTTATACAGGAGCTGATATTGCGTGACCCCGACCAAGTGAGTGAAGTATCAGTTTGGGAGCATTTCAGGAGTAGTGACCATACCACCATAAGTTTTTAGATTACCATATAGAAGGATAACAGCAATGTTTCGGCGAAGGTGTGAAATTGGGAGAAGGTGAACTACAACTATAATAGACTGGAACTAAAGGATTTTGAGTGGAGGCAGCTGTTTGAGGGTAAATCGACATTGGACATGTGGGAATATTTCAAACGACAGTTGACAGGAAGTCAGGAGTGGCACCTTCCTGCGACAATTAAGGATAACTATGGCAAGTTACTCGAACCTTTGATGACTGGCATACTATGACCCTGATCAAAAAGAAAACGTCAGCATACATACCATCTGGGAGGATTGAAACT
>NW_025966169.1:16427-17173 GCF_021869965.1 Rhincodon typus
ATGCTGACGTTTTCTTTTTGAACAGGGTCATAGTATGCCAGTCATCAAAGGTTCGAGTAACTTGCCATAGTTATCCTTCATTGTCGCAGGAACGTGCCACTCCTGACTTCCTGTCAACTGCCGTTTGAAATATTCCCACATGTCCAATGTCAATTTACCCTCAAACAGCTGCCTCCACTCAAAATCATCTCGTTCCTGCCTATTATAGTTGTAGTTCACCATCTCCCAATTTAACACCTTCGTCGAAACATTGCTGTTATCCTTCTATATGGGTATCTAAAAACTTATGGTGGTATGGTCACTACTCCTGAAATGCTCCCAAACTGATACTTCACTCACTTGGTCGGGGTCACGCAAAATCAGCTCCAGTATAAATCCTTCGCTGATTGAACTGCTTATATACTGTGTCAACAAACCATCCTGAAAGGCCTTTCCAAGTTCTGCCCTATCCAACCGTCCAGCACAAAGTGAGTCCCAGTCAATATAGCAGAAGTTAAAATCACCCACCATTACAACACTGTTTTTGTCTTTACATCTTTCCAAAACTTGTCGACATATACTCGCCTTTATCTTCTGCTGCCTCTTGGGAGGTCCCAGGATCGTGATTTCACCTTCCCTTTTCTTGAGTTCTATCCATATTGCAGCGCTGCGCAACTCCTCTTATCAATCCCCCCTCAGGATAGCTGTTGGATACATCTTTCCCAGCAATGCAACTCCTCCACATCTTTTACACCTCCTTCGATCAC
>NW_025966169.1:17673-22188 GCF_021869965.1 Rhincodon typus
CTGACCCTCCGACATTGCGGCACTCCCTCAGCACTGACCCTCCCACAGTGTCCCCTCCCTCAGCACTGACCCTCCGACAGTGCGGCACTCCCTCAGCATTGACCCTCCGACAGTGCGACGCTCCCTCAGCACTGACCCTCCGACAGTGCTGGATCACCTCCTACTGTTGCCCTGGTACATTCTGAGTAAAAGCCCTTGAAATGAGAGCTCTGGCTGTAACCTACTTCTCTGTCTCGTCCAGTTCGACAGGACACCACCCCTTAATCTCGCACGTGTGCACATTATCTCGGAATCTGACACAGCGACCTGTCCGAATCCCTGAGAGAGGAGAAACCAGACCAGAGTGTTACATCAGGATGGACCGAGTGAGAGAGAGAGTGTGAGGGAGAGAGAGACGCAGTAAGACTGAGCGATGCAGAGAAACTGAATGAGAGAGGGAAAGACGTTGCATGGCAGAGACTGTCATATTGAGAGTCAGGCAAACAAAGGGGCATTTATTGAGAGATCTTCCTCCTTTAAGGCAGTGGCACATATTCACTCCAAATGCTAGAGGTTGAGTGAGAATCTCACTGGAGTTTATAAGAATGAGTCTGGAAAAAAACTCTCAGAAGCATAAGGATCAGATTGTAGCTTTACGTCCAAGGAAGATCCTGCAGTTGGACACTGCTGTGAGAGACAGTGATTTATATTGGGGAGATTAGAGATTTGTGTGTTTGCAAAATCCAACCTCTCTTTCCAGGGGCAGGAGCTTGACTGAAACCTTCTTGCTGTCGAGTATTCCCCTGCAGAGAGTTTAACAACGGGCAAAGTGTGAGTGAGTGGGAGAGTTCATCCCAGTTCCATTCCACAAATTCGGACTGGGGTCTGTCCTGCTGTCAGTTTTTGGGGGGAGATCAGAAATTACCTGAGGAAGGAGTTGACTTACTCCTGGGGAGTGGTTTGACAGGAGTGAAAGATACAATTGGAATCAGAGGAAACCCAGCCAAGGAGAAAGAGATGGACTGGTTACAGGAGCAGGCTCTGAGGAAATTCCTGTTGCAGTACAGTGATGGCAGTAAACTCCATGTCCCAGGGGATATACAGGTGAACACGAGCAGAGCTCACTCTGTTTCAGGGTGAGACAGTTCACAAGGAGGTGTTTGGCACATCTTCGATAACTGTGGCTCAGGACTTGGGTCTAGAGAGAGAAGGCACTCAGGACAGAAAGCTCACACCAATGCTGAGGCAGAAGGAGATTCAGAACGTTCTGCCATTAAAAACAGAGCTTAATGGAGTTTGGGTTAGGGTCCCCAGCTGTGGTACTGTGTGTGGTTCTGGTCCCCACACTGTGGGAAGAATGGCATAGTTCTGGACAGGGGTGCAGAGCAAGATTCACCAGGGTGTTGCCCTGGGATGGAGCATTTCAGTGACAGAGAGAGGCTGGGTAAACTGGGTTTGTTTTCCCTGGAGCAGGGAAGCTGAGGAGCAACCTGATTGAGGTACACATAATTAAAGAGGAATAGACAGGGCAAATCATGAGAATCTTTCCTATAGCAGGGAGACCAGAGCTGCACATAGTATTCCAAAAGTGGCCCTAACCAATGTCCTGTACAGCAGAAACATGACCCTCCCAACTCCTGTACTGAATGCACTGACCGATAAAGACAAGCGTACCAAACACCTTCTTCACCGCCCTGTCTACCTGCAACTCTACTTTCAAAGAACTATGAACCTGCTCCCCAAGGTCTCTTTGTTCAGCAACACTCCCCAGGACCTTACCATTAAGTGTATAAGTCCTGACCTGATTTGCCTTCCCAAAATGCAGCACCTCACATTTATCTAAATTAAACTCCACCTGGTTCTTCTCAGCCCTTCGGCGCATCCGATCAGGGTCTCTTTGTATTCTTCAATCAGAGACAGTAAGAACTGCCGATGCTGGAGTCTGAGAAAACAGTGTGGAGCTGGAGGAACACAGCAGGCCAGGCAGCATCAGAGGAGCAGGCCTTGGGAGCCTACAGCCCAATGGTCTCAATGTGGACTTTACCAGTTTCAAAATCAAGCCACTCCGGCTTCATCCCAAGACCAACCCTCCCTTTCTTCCCCGCCTCCTTGACTTGACACAACCTGTCCATCTTCTCTCCCATCTATCCGCTCCTCCCACCTCACTGACTAATCCCCACCACTCCCTACCTGCACTCACCTATCACCATCCCACCTACCTTCCCCAGCCCCACCCCTCTATCTCTCTATATTTATTTCTCAGATCCCTTCCCCCTCCCCCATATCTGAAGCAGAGTTCTGACCCGAAACATCAACTTTCCTGCTCCTGTGATGTTGCCTGGTCTGCTGTGTTCCTCCAGGCCCACACTGTGTTCTCTCATTGTATTCTTATGTGGTTTGGTGTTTGTTGGTCAGTTACTGTTTAGTAGCTAAATAATCTTTTATTCTATTAAATTTTCCAATTTTCCAATTTCTTCTTTTGTTTGTTGTGTTGTAACTATAGTGATTGAATAAAATGTGGTTTGCTTCATATCTGGTAGTTTGACTGAATTGAATTGCATCTGGATTACAACACCTTACACTTAACCTTTAAAATAAAAAAAATTGTTAGGGTCTAGGCTCAGGATCCAAGGGCCCAAACATACCTTCCAGGTGAAGCAGCACTTTATCTGCACTTCCCAGAATATAGCCGACTGCATGTGCTGCTCACAATGTGGTCTGCTCTACACTGGGGAAACGAAGCGTACACTGGGTGACTGCTTTCAGGTTCTTGCAAAGATTTGTAGCTCGGGTTGTGGATGAGGACATTGACTTGTTCGCCAAACTGGCTGGTTATTGTACCCATGTCCTCATCTCAGTGCACTTGGACATCAGTTTAACTGGGATGACGTGACCATCCTAACTCAAACCAAGCACAGACACACACAGGAATTCCTAAAGGCCTGGTTTCCAACCCATAATGGAAACAACAAACATGTGGAATTAGACCCCGTATACAAACCCATGCAGAACAGAACCAGAAACAACCCAACTTAACAGACCGGATCATATAAATACCAAGGGGAGTAGAACAACATCGTTTCATTGGAGGTTGCACTGATGGCGTTACCTAGCATGGTGACGAAACGTCTGTAGATGACCAGCCAGCTTGGCAAGCAAGTCAATAACCTCATGGGTGACGGCTTTGCAGAACATCTACGTTCTGCTCGCAAAAAAGGCCCTGAGCTTCCAGTTGCCTGCCACATCACTCTGCTCCCTGGCCAACATCTCTGCCTTTGGCTTGCGGCAGTGCTCCAGCAAACACAGAACATAGAACATTACGGCACAGTACAGGCCCTTCGGCCCTCGATGTTACACTAACCTGTGAAACCAATCTGAAGCCCATCTAACCTACACTATCGAAGCTCAGTACAAGCTGGAGGAACACTTCATTTTCCGCCTGGGGGCCCTGCAGCCCTCCAGACTCAATATTGACTTCAATAATTTTAGGTCTTGAGCTCTACCATGTGCTTACTCCAACCCCCACACACCAGGCCTTAGAATTCCTTCTGGGCAGAAGCAGGCCATTCATCCCATCTAGTGCACACCAGTCCTCTAAAGAGCATCCCGCTCAGACCCACTCCCATTGACCCTATCCCCATAACCTTGAATTTCACATGGCTAACTTACCTAACTTACACATCCCTGGATACTGTGGGGCAATTTAGCATGGCCAATCCACCCTAACCTGCACATCCCTGGACTGTGGGAGGAAACCAGAGCAAACCCACGCAGGCATGGGGAGAATGTGCAAACTCCACACAGACAGTCACCCAAGGGTGGGATCGAAACCGGGTCCCTGGCTCTGTGAGGCAGCAGTGCGAACTCACTGAGCCGCCATGACACCCAATACTCAAAATAGGACACATCAATTACCAGTAATACATTCATGGGGACAGTGAGGTCATCTATATTTGGCTTGATTTGTTTTTTACAGATTGGAGAGCTAAATTAAAGCACTAACTCCAAAATGGATCTGTCAGTGTTTGATCACCTTCCTTCTTATATTGGCCCTGCAATTTCTTCCATTACTCATCAAGTAATCACACACTCAAGCGCTGCTTTGTGGTTAGATAGTTTATTTCCCTTCTAACCACTGTACCCATATAACCGAAACTCGCCCACTGTACAGCACCAGCAGTTTCCTGCAGAAGTAGGAAGAACTGCCGATGATAGAGTCAGAGATAACACAGTGCGGAGTTTCCTGCAGTTATCTTACCAAGGCATCAGGGCCAGATAACTCCGAGGGAGCTAAAAACGGAAAATAATGGGAACTAATTTGTACATTCTACTGGAGTGGACAAATAATCTTGAAAAAAAAAACAATTGTGGAGCATCAGATGGCTAAAATAAAGCTGGCAGCTTTATAATGTTGTATCAGAGATAGTAGGAACTGCAGATGCTGGAGAATCTGAGATAACAAGGTGTAGAGCTGGATGAACACAGCAGGCCAAGCAGCATCAGAGGAGCAGGAAGGCTGACGTTTCGGGCCTAGAG
>NW_025966169.1:22688-23882 GCF_021869965.1 Rhincodon typus
GTACAGTGGGAGTGAATGGGAAGGAGTTTGGAATCATTGGGATTGTGTACAGTGCGAGTGAAAGGCATGGGATTTGGGTCCATTGGGATTGTGCATTGTAGGAGTGAAAGGGAAGTCGTTTGGGTCCGTTGGGATTGTATACAGAGGCAGTGAATGGGAAGGGGTTTGCGTTCATTGGGATTGTGTGCAGTGGGAGTGAATGGGAAGAGTGTTTGATTCCACTGGGAATGTGTGCAGTGGGAGTGAATGGGAAGGGGTTTGTGTCAATTGGGATTGTGTGCACTGGGAGTGAACGGGAAGGGATTTGGTTCCTTTGGGATTGTGCGCAGTGGGAGTTAATGGGAGGGAGTTTGGGATTGGGATTGTGTGCAGTGAGAGTGAATGTGTAGGTGGTGCGGATTGTGATTGTATGCAATGCGAGTGAAGGGGAACGGGTGTGGGTCCACTTGGATTGTGTAGAGTGGGAGTGAATGGGAAGGGGGTTGGGATTGGGATTGTGTTCAGTTGGAGTGAATGGGAAGGGTTTCGGGTCCATTGGGGTCATGGGCAGTCAGAGTGAAAGGGAAGGGTTTTGGGTTCGTTGGGATTGTGTGCAGTGGGAGTGAATGGGAAGGGGTTTGGTCCATTGGGATTTTTTGCAAAGGGAGTGAATGGGCAGGGGTTTGGGTCGATTGGGATTGTGCAGAGTGGGAGTGAATGTAAAGGAGGTTGGGGTTGGAATTGTGTTCAGTTGGAGTGAATGGGAAGGGTTTCGGGTCCATTGGAATCATGTGCAGTCAGAGTGAAAGGGAAGGGTTTTGGGTTCGTTGGGATTGTCTGCAGTGGGAGTGAATGGGAAGGGGTTTGGTCCATTGGGATTGTTTGCGAAGGGAGTGAATGGGCAGGGGTTTGGGTCGATTGGGATTGTGTAGAGTGGGAGTGAATGTAAAGGAGGTTGGGATTGGAATTGTGTTCAGTTGGAGTGAATGGGAAGGGTTTCGGGTCCATTGGGATCATGTGCAGTCAGAGTGAAAGGGAAGGGTTTTGGGTTCGTTGGGATTGTCTGCAGTGGGAGTGAATGGGAAGGGGTTTGGTCCATTGGGATTGTTTGCGAAGGGAGTGAATGGGCAGGAGTTTGGGTCCATTGGGATTGTGTGCAGTGGGAGTGAATGGGAAGGGGTTTGATATTCGGATTGTGTACAGTGGGAGTGAATG
>NW_025966169.1:23982-25391 GCF_021869965.1 Rhincodon typus
ATGTAAAGGAGGTTGGGATTGGGATTGTGTGCAGTGGGAGTGAATGGAAAGGAGTTTGATATTCGGATTGTGTACAGTGGGAGTGAATGGGAAGGAGTTTGGGTCAATTGGGATTGTTTGCAAAGGGAGTGAATGAGAAGGGATTGGGGTCCATTGGGATTGTGTGCAGTGCGAGTGAATGGGAAGGGGTTTGAGTCCGTTGGGAATGTGTGAAGTGGGAGGGAATGGAAACGAGGTTGGGATTGGGATTATGTACATTGGTAATGAATGGGAAGTGGTTTGGGTCCATTGGGATTGTGTACAGTAGGAGTGAATGGGAAGGAGTTTGGATTCATTGGGCTTGTGTAGAGTGGGAGTGAGTGGGAAGGGGTTTGGGTCCATTGGCATTGTGTGCAGTAGGAGTGAATGGGAAGTGGTTTGGCTCCATTGGGATTGTGTGCAGTGGGAGTGAATGGGAAGGAGTTTGGGTTCATTGGGATTGTGTGCGATGGGAGTGAATGGGAAGGAGTTTGGGATTCGGATTGTGTACAGTGAGAGTGAATGGGAAGGGGTTTAGGTCCGTTGGGTTTGTGTACAATGGGAGTGAATGGGAAGGGGTTTGGTCCATTGGGATTGTGGACAGTGGGAGTGAATGGGATTTTGTTTGTGTCCTTTGGGATTGTGCGCAGTGGGAGTGAATGGGCAGGTTTTTGGGTCCATTGGGATTGTGTAAAGTGGGAGTGAATGTAAAGGAGGTTGGGATTGGGATTGTGTGCAGTGAGAGTGAATGGGAAGGAGTTTGGGATTAGGATTGTGTCCGGGGGGGAGTCAATGTGAAGGGGTATGGATCAATTGGGATTGTGCAGAGTGGGAGTGAATGGGAAGGGTTTTGGGTTTATTAGGATTGTGCGCTTTGGGAGTGAATGGGAAGGGTTTTGGTTACATTGGGATTGTTTGCCGTGGCGTGAATGGAAAGGAGGTTGGTATTGGGATTGTGTGCAGTGAGAGTGGATGGGAAGGAATTTTTTATTGGGATTGTGTACCGTGGTAGTGAATGGGAAGGGGTTTGCGTCCAATGGCATTGTGTACAATGGGAACGAATGGGAAGGTGTTTGGGTTCATTGGGATTGCGTAGAGTGGGACTAAATGAGAAGGGGTTTGGGTCCATTGGGATTGTGCGTAGTGGGAGAGAATGGGAAGAGGTTTTGATGCATTGGGATTTCGTACAGTGGGAGTGAATGGGAATGATTTTGGGTCCATTGGGATTGTGTGCGATGGGAGTGAATGGGAAGGGGTTTGGGTCCTTTGGGATTGTGAGCAGTGAGAGGGAATTTAAAAGGAGGTTGTGATTGTGATTGTGTACAGTGGAAGTGAATTGGAAGAGGTTTGGGTCAATTGGGATTGTGTGCAGTAGGAGTGAATGGGAAGGG
>NW_025966169.1:25891-26554 GCF_021869965.1 Rhincodon typus
GGATTGTGTGCAGTGGGAGTGAATGGGAAGGGGTTTGGTCCATTGGGATTATTTGCAAAGGGAGTGAATGGACAGGGGTTTGGGTCGATTGGGATTGTGTGCAGTGAGAGTGAATGTAAAGGAGGTTGGGATTGGGATTGTGTGCAGTGAGAGTGAATGGGAGGAGTTTGGGATTAGGATTGTGTGCAGGGGGGAGTGGATGTGATGTGGTTTGGATCAATTGGGATTGTGCAGAGTGGGAGCGAATGTGAAGGGGTTTGTGTCCATTGGGATTTTGTAGAGTGGGAGTGAATGAGAAGGGAATGGGGTCCATTGGCATTGTGTGCAGTGGGAGTGAATGAGAAGGAGTTTGTGTCCATTGGGATTGTGTGCGATGGCAGTGAATGAGCACGGGTTTGGGTCCTTTGAGACTCTGTGCAATGGGAGTGAATGGGCAGGGGTTTGGGTTCTTTGGGATTGTGTGCAGTGGGAGGGAATTTAAAAGGAAGTTGTGATTGTGAGTGTGTGCAGTGAGAGTGATTGGGAAGGGGTTTGGGTCCATTGGGAATGTGCGCTTTTGGAGTGAATGGGAAAGGGTTTGGGTCCGTTGGGAATATGTGAAGTGGGAGGGAATGGAAACGAGGTTGGGATTGGGATTATGTACATTGGTAATGAATGGGAAGT
>NW_025966169.1:27054-27381 GCF_021869965.1 Rhincodon typus
TGTGGTGTTGGGTGTAGCGGGACGGGGGTCCGTGCTGTGGTGTTGGGTGTAGGGGGAGGGGAGTCCGTGCTGTGGTGTTGGGTGTAGGGGGAGGGGGTCCGTGCTGTGGTGTTGGGTGTAGGGGGAGGGGGGTCCATGCTGTGTTGTTGGGTGTAGGGGGAGGGGGGTCCGTGCTGTGGTGTTGGGTGTAGGGGGAGGGGGTCCGTGCTGTGGTGTTGGGTGTAGGGGGAGGGGGGTCCGTGCTGTGGTGTTGGGTGTAGGGGGGGGGGGGTCCGTGCTGTGGTGTTGGGTGTAGGGGGAGGGGGGTCCGTGCTGTGGTGTTGGGTG
>NW_025966169.1:27481-28348 GCF_021869965.1 Rhincodon typus
GGGGGTCCGTGCTGTGGGGAGTAACATCTGGGTGGACTACCCTTTGGAGGGTTGGTGATGGAGGGGGAGGTCTGCATTTGGGCATGGCGAGACCCATGCCCTCACCTACCTTGTCGAAGCAGACCAGGTCAAGCTGGCCGCAAAGGTTGATACGGTGCGGGCTGATGCAGTAGATGCCGCGCCTTTTTAGACGCCTCTGGGCATAGACAACGCCAACCGTCACAGCGGCGGGTAACGCCGGTGGCACCACGATGGTGATCACATCGAAGGCTTTGAGGAGGATCTCAGCAATGGGCTCCTGTCAAAAACAACAACAACCTGCCAAACCACGGCTCACCAGAGAGCGAGACAACATGGCGGCCATCTTCCTGGCAACCGAACCACCAACAGGCCATTCTGCCCCTCGAGACTGCCCCACCATGCAGTCCGCTCAGAGCCGGCGTTGTCCTGCATTTTCCCTCAACATCCTTCGTTGACCAAACCTCCACCGTTTACAGCATGGGAAGACATTCTGCCCACACGTCTGTGCGAGTCCCAGAGTCACACAGCATAGAAACAGGCCCTTCAGCCCACCATGCCTATGCCAACCAACAGACACCAGGCTACCCCTATCCCAGCTTCCAGCTCCTGGCACCTATGCCTGGAGGCTATGACAATGCAACTGAGTATCTAAGTGCTGAGTGTTTCTGACTTAGCCACTGTTTTGGGCAGAGAGTTCTAGAGTCCCAGCACCCCGTGGGTGAAAACATTTGCTCACGACTCTCCTTGGTTATTCAATTTTAAATTCACTTGTGGGGTGTGGGCGTCACTGGCTGGGCCAAGCATTTATTGCCCCGTCCCTAGTTGCCCCCCTTGAGAAGGTGGGGG
>NW_025966169.1:28848-30004 GCF_021869965.1 Rhincodon typus
CTCCCCCCCCCCCCCCCTGTCTGTCTCTCTCCCCGGCCCCGTCTCTCTCTCTCTCTCTCTCTCTCTCTCTCTCTCTCTCTGCACTTTCCCACTTTGTAACCAGCTTCCTGGTGGAGTGTTGAAGATTTGTTTTCCCCCATGGACACAGGGCAAGAAAAAGAAATCGGATTTCATCCCATATCGGGACTCTGTGCTGACCTGGCTCCTGAAGGAGAACCTGGGTAAGAACAGGGCAGGGGGGCACGCAGCTCAGACCCCTGCGACACAACAACACCATGCTGCATTTGTATAACGCCTTCCGTCTCATCAGAACATCCCAACGCACTTCACAGCAGATCAACACTGAAGTGGGCATACGTTGGAAGGGCAAGGGTTAAACCTCCTGTGATTGCATGGGAAGGTGCCATGGGTGGGGTGAGGAAAGGATGCTGAAGGGGGTGACCGAGATAGGGAGGGGGTGTAGGGGCTGGAGCGGGTTACAGAGATGGGGAGGGGTGTAGGGGGTGACAGAGGTAGGGAGGGTGAAGCAATGGAGGGCTTTAAAGAGGGCAGAAATTACTAGGAGTTAGTGTAGGGTGGCAACTATGGAATGATTAGTAAATGAGACTCAGCGCAAGTTCAGACAAAGGGGCCACAGAGTTTTGAAAGAGCTGATGTTATTCAGAGAGGGTTTTTAAAAAAAATTCATTCGTGGGATTTGGGTATTGCTGGCTGGGCCCAGCATTTATTGCCCTGTCCCTAGTTGCCCCCCCTTGAGAAGGTGGGGGTGAGCTGCCTCTTGAACCCCTGCACTCCATGTGATGTGGGTTGACCCACAATGTCCCTTAGGGAGGGAATTCCAGGGATTCTGACCCAGCAACACTGAAGGAACGGGGATATATTTCCAAGTCAGGATGGGGAGTGGCTCGGAGGGGAACGTGCAGGGGGTGGTGTTCCCATGTACCTGCTGCCCCTTGTCCTTCTGGATGGACGTGGTCGTGGGTTTGGAAGGTGCTGCCTGAGGATCTTTGGTGAATTTCTGCAGAGCATCTTGTAGATGGTACACACTGCTGCGACTGAGCGTCAGTGGGGGGAGGGAGTGGGATGTTTGTGGATGTGGTGCCAATCGAGTGGGGGCTGCTTTGTCCTGGATGGTGTTGAGCTTCTTGAGTGTTGT
>NW_025966169.1:30504-31314 GCF_021869965.1 Rhincodon typus
GGGCAAGTGGGGAGTATTCCATCACCCTCCTGCCTTGTGCCTTGTAGGTGGTGGGACAGGCTTTGGGGGGAGACAGGAGGTGAGTTACTCGCTGCAGGAATCCCAGCCTCTGACCTGCTCTTGTAGCTGCTGTGTTTATGTGGTGGGTCCAGTTGAGCACTGGGAAGACTGGGAGCACTGTAAGAGAATGAGGGTGAGTTATGGAGGAGAAACTTTGAGGAAATGAGGGTGCGTTATGGAGGGGAACTGAGGGAATGAGGGTGAGTTATGGAGGGGGCAATCTGGAGGAATGAGGGTGAGTTATGGAGAGGACACTGTGAGGGAGGGAGGGCTAGCTATGGAGGGGACACTATCGGAGGGAGTGAGGGTGAGTTATGAAGGAGACACTGAGGGAGTGAGGGTAAGTAATGGAGGAGACACTCTGAGCGAGTGAGGATTATGGAGGGGACATTCTGAGGGAGTGAGGGTGAGTTATGGAGGGGACACTCTGAGGGAGTGAGGATTATGGAGGGGACACTCAGATGGAGTGAGGGTGAGTTATGCAGGGGACACTCTGAGGAAGTGAGGATGAGATTTGGAGGGGCGACTCTGAGGGAGTAAGGGTGAGTTATGGAGGGGACACTCTGAGGGAGTGAGGGTGAGTTATGGAGGGGACACTCTGAGGGAGTGAGGGTGAGTTATGCAGGGGACACTCTGAGGAAGTGAGGATGAGTTATGGAGGGGACACTCTCAGGGAGTGAGGGTGAGTTATGGAGGGGATATTCTGAAGGAGTGAGGGTGAGTTATGGAGGGGACACTCTGAGGGAGTGA
>NW_025966169.1:31814-32239 GCF_021869965.1 Rhincodon typus
GAGTGTCCCCTCCATAATCCTCACTCCCTCAGAGTGTCCCCTCCATAACTCATCCTCACTCCCTCAGAGTGTTTCCTCCATAATCCTACCTCCCTCAGAGTGGCCCCTCCATAACTCACCCTCACTCCCTCAGATTCTCCCCTCCATAACTCACCCTCACTCCCTCAGAGTGTCCCCTCCATAACTCACCCTCACTCCTTCAGAATATCCCCTCCATAAATCACCATCACTCCCTCAGAGTGTCCCCTCCATAAATCACCCTCACTCCCTCAGAGTGTCCCCTCCATAACTCACCCTCTCTCCCTCTGAGTGTCTCCTTCATACTCACCCTCACTTCCTCAGAGTGACCCCGCCATAACTCACACTCACTGCCTCAGAGTGTCCCCTCCATAACTCACCCTCACTCCCTCAGAGTGTCCCCTCCA
>NW_025966169.1:32249-32507 GCF_021869965.1 Rhincodon typus
TCAGCGTGTCCCCTCCATAACTCACCCTCACTCCCTCAGAGTGTCCCGTCCATAATCCCCACTCCCTCAGAGTGTCCCCTCCATAACTCACCCTCACTCCCTCAGATTCTCCCCTCCATAACTCACCCTCACTCCCTCAGAGTGTCCCGTCCATAATCCTCACTCCCTCAGAGTGACCCCTCCATAACTCACCCTTACTCCCTCAGAGTGACCCCTCCATAACTCACCCTCACTCCCTCAGAGTGTCCCCTCCATAAC
>NW_025966169.1:33007-33865 GCF_021869965.1 Rhincodon typus
TGTGAATGACCCGCACTCTCTGTGATGGGTAAATGTGAATGACCCGCTCTCTCTGTGATGGGTAAATGTGAATGACCCGCTCTCTCTGTGATGGGTAAATGTGAATGACCCGCTCTCTCTGTGCTGTTATAGTTGGTGCAGAGCGATGAGGAACTTTATTGGAATTTCGCTGTGACCATGCCAGAACGCTGGGCCTCTGAAGTTGTCGATACAATTTTCTGGGATGTGAATGAAGCAGCAGACCAGGCAGAGACCGCTGAAGCATTGAGGCACTCAGATTCTGATGGCCTGGCAGGTAGGGAGAGTCATCTGTGGAGTCTTCCAGGCTTCAACTGCCAGGCTTGTTGCTAGGCCCTTAACTGGAAAGGGGTGACATGGAGCAGAGTGCCCTGGGTAGGGCCGACACTGAGACATCTCTGGACTGGAACACCCATTGGACATTTACACAAACACATGCCCTTGCACACACACTCACACACGCGGAAATCTCGCGCACAATATGCACATACAGAAAGGTAGACACAGATGGACACACACAACACACACACAGCACACATACAGACAGACACAGATAGATGGACATGCACACGCAGGCGAGCATGCGTGCACACACACACAGGTCATACTCAGATGACACACACATGCACTCACACACATAGAGATGACACACACACACACTCTCAAACACACCCACATACAGCCACAAATAGTCTCTCACGCACAACAAACACACTCACACACACACACACACACAGTCTCTGTCACACACACACACAGACGCGCTCACGCGCACACACACACACTGCCACTCATTGACAGTGGTTTAGGTGGAGGTGGGTCAGAGATGGGTTGGTGCAA
>NW_025966169.1:33965-38600 GCF_021869965.1 Rhincodon typus
ACCACATCCACAAACATCCCACTCCCTCCCCCACTGACGCTCAGTCGCAGCAGTGTGTACCATCTACAAGATGCTCTGCAGAAATTCACCAAAGATCCTCAGGCAGCACCTTCCAAACCCACGACCCACTTCCATCCAGAAGGACAAGGGGCAGCAGATACATGGGAACACCACCCCCCTGCAAGTTCCCCTCTGAGCCACTCCCCATCCTGACTTGGAAATATATCCCCATTCCTTCAGTGTCACTGGGTCAGAATCCCTGGAATTCCCTCCCTAAGGGACATTGTGGGTCAACCCACAGCACATGGACTGCAGTGGTTCAAGAAGGCAGCTCACCCCCATCTTCTCAAGGGGGGGGCAACTAGGGACGGGGCAAGAAATGCTGGGCCCAGGCAGTGACACCCACTTCCTGTGTGTGAATTTAAAAAATGAGTCTTAGTTTTTCTCTCTCTCTCTCTCCCACTGTTTCTTTTGCTGTAACTGTTGCTCACTCTTTCTCTGCCCGACTATTTCTCTCTCTCTGTTTTGGTCTCTCTCTCTCCAACTGTTTCACTCTCTCTCTCTCTGACAGTGTTGTCTCTCATTTAGACCCTCAGCTGTGTAGAAGGTGCATCATGCATGGTTATGTGAACCTCCTGGATAATCCCCTGGGCACTCGCTGTTATTTTTACCTCTACCCTCAGAAACTCAAGTGGAAGAAGAAAGGAGAACATCGGGTGAGAATGAAATTATTATCCTCTGCATGTCCCACTCCCTCCATTACACCCTGTCTCTCCCCCTCACCCTCACCCCCACTCCCTCCACTACGCCCTGTCTCTCCCCCTCACCCTCAGTCCCACTCTCTCCAGCACACCCTGACACTCCCTCTCCCTCAGTCTCACTCTCCCTGTCCCACACCCCCCTCCCTCTGTCTCAATCTCTCTATCCCACACTCTCTCTCCCTCTCCGTCAGTCTCACTCTGTCTCAGTCTTAATCCACTACCTAATTTTTCATCTCTCACTCCCTCTATCATTTTCTATTCGTATCTCTTGCTCTTTCACTCTCTCTCTATCAATTCCAGCGTCTCAAACCCCAACCTTTCTTTCTCAATCTCTCAGACTCTCTGTCCTCAATAAGGACCCTACCCAGTGACCTCCCCTTCCCCCCCCCGTGCTGACCCTATCCCCCCCCCCGTGCTGACCCTCCCCCCCCGATACTGATCCTCCCCCACTCCCGTGCTGACCCTACACCCCTCCCATGCTGACCCTCCCCCCTCCCCCGTGCTGACACCCCCCAACCGACCCAGTGCTGACCCCATCCCAACACCCTGCGGTTTTCTAAGTGGTGAGTTACATTTCCTTTAATGATGGCCTGCTCCCTCATAGCAGACGTTGAACTCAGTGGCCCATTGTCTCTCATTCGCTCCCTCCCCCCCTCAGTCCTCCCTGAGTAGCGGGGCTGAAGTCTGTTTTTTTTTCAATCGCTTGATAACTCGGTCTTGGTGTGAAGGGTCGGTTTCAGAGTTAGCAGATGATGCTAAACTTTGAAGAACTGTACCTGTGTGCAACTCCAAAAGGACATTGGTGGAGTGGGGCATAGGTGCAGAAGAGACTCAATTCAGAGAGATTTCAGGTGATTGTTTGTTTGGAGGAACAGTGAAAGACAAACTAAAATAGGGCAGTAAAATTCTAAATGTGGTGCTGGAGCAGAGGGATCTGGCTGTACATATGCACAGAGCATTGAAGGTAGCAGGACAAGTGGAGAGAGCAGGAAGCATGCAGTGTCCTCGGATTTATTAACATGGGCATAGTGCACAAGGGCAAGGAAGTGATGTTGAACGTATAAAGACACTTGCTGGATCTCAGCTGGAGTGTTGTGTGCAGTTGTGGGCTCCCACTTTATAGGAAGGATGTGAATATATTGGAGAGAGTGCAGGAGCATTTTATAAGAATGGTTCCAAAGCTGAGAAACTTCAGCGATGAGGATAGATTGAAGAAGTTGGGGACCGTTCTCCTTAGAGAGGTGGTTGAGATGGACATCTAATAGTGGGTTTTCAAAATCATGAGCAGGGGCTGGAGTGTCGAAAGGGAGAATCTGTTCCCCATCGTAAAAGGAACAAGAATGAGAGGGCCACAGATTTAAGGTGATGTGCAAATGAAGCAAGGGTGATGAGAGTCAAATCTTTCTCACCCAGTGAGTGGTTAGGCTGTGGAATGGACTGTCTGGAAATGTGGGGGAGGCAGGTTCAATTGAGGCATTCACAAAGGGGCATTGGATGGTTATTTGGTTAGAAACGGGGTACAGGGATATGGGGGAAAAGGGATGTCTCTGTGTCTCCCCAATTCTCTGCCGCCTCCCCCTCTCTCTACCTTTCCATTTCTGTCTTTGTCTCTCTTATTGTTTTTCTGTCTCTGTTTCTCTTTCTCTTCCCCCACCACTTCTGTCTCTGTCTCCCTCCCTCTTTCTCTATATCTGTCTCTCTCTCTCTCGTCAACACTGACTGATGTTAGGCCCTCTCTGCCTCTATCTCTCTCCCACCCCCTTCCCTGCACTGACCTGATGGTAATCTCTCTCCCCAGTGTGAGATGCTCAGGTTGTCAGACATTGAGGCTGTAACTGACCTCAACATGAAGGACAGGTCCTCGCTTCGGCTCCAAGTGCGGGGGAAGGATGCAATGATCCTGAAATTCGATGTGAGTATAAATTATTCCTTTTCTCTCTCTATCAGCCCATCTGTAAACAGCCCGGACCCGCCTCACCCCAAACTCACTCCTATACTCCCTCCGTCTCCATCTCTCTCTCTCAATCTCCTCCTGTCACATTCTCACTGTCCTCTCTCTCTCTCTTTCTCTATCCTGACACACTCACTCTCTCTTTTCCTACCCTGACTCTCTCTCTCTCTCCCCACCCTGACTCTCTCTCTGTCCCCTCACACAGAGTTACCCAGAGTATTATCAGTGGAGGAAGGAGTTACGTAGCCCTCACTCAGGAACGCAGCTCCGACGTCAGCACGTCACCAGTGTCAGCTTCCTAGACATCAGCTCAGACCACTCCTGAGGGTGTGCTAACCCTGCTGAACCATTCAAACCCAAACTCTCTCACTAACCCCTATCAGTCTCGCACACACACTCACTGCCTTACAGAATCTAATAAAACAAATTCTCACTCCAGGAATCTGGCTCGAGAGTAGTTTATCCTACACTTCTTCACTGAAAAATTCATCAGGGACCCTGCTTAAAGAGGGAGCCTCTCTCTCTCGCGCTCTCTCTCTCTGTCAGGGACCCTGTTTAAAGGGAGCCTCTCTCTCTCTCTCACTCTCTCTCTGTCAGGGACCCTGTTTAAAGAGGGAATCTCTCTCTCTCTCTGTGTAAATTCCATCAGTCTTTAGAGTCAAAGACAAGGAGAGGAAATAAATACAATAATTCCCACAAGACGAAAGTGTTTGGGGCATCTGATGGTGCCAAACACAACCAGGTCGCCTGGACCTCTGATACGAAGGGAAATAACTGCAGAAATAGTGGTTGCACTGGCAGAAATCTTCACAAAGGGCCTGACAAATCCATTTGAATCCTTTGAGGAGGTAACCAGCAGGAACGTTAAACAGGGATCAGTGGCTGTAATGTATTTGGATTTCCAGAAGGCATTTACTCAGGTACCTTGCTTCGCAAGAGCAGGGCCAGTGGTGCTGGGGGTGAGGACGTGAACATGGATGAAGGATTGGCTAACTAAACAGAGTTGGGATAAAGGCGGGTGGTATTTTCAGGACGGTAACAATAACTAGCGAAGTCCCACAGCGATCAGTGCTGGGGCCACAATTATTCACAATCTATATTCATGACTTGGATGTGAACGTACCGGCTCTGAGTTTGCAGATGATACAAAAATAATTGGGAAGGTGAGTGGTGAGCGTGTCAAAGTCATTACTGAGTAAGTGGGACCCCAGGTGTCCCTTGAACTAAGAGAAATTGTCAATGAAATTAAATGCACTATAAAAGGGTTCTAAAGGATGACCAGCTACATCCATGCCAATAATCCGCCTGTATGTTTGCAATATAAGTTGAATACTGCCTCCCTTTCTGTGGTGGGTGTTTTTGAGGCTTCATGTTGGTTTTGAGGCTTGTGCCAGCTCATACCCCCATGTTTATAGTGTACAGGGTTTTCAGATGACATGAGTGAAAATTCCACATGACAGAGTTTTGAAAATGAGCAATCCGCACAATTCGAGGCACAGGGATAATTTGCGTAGGGAATGTTGTGAATGGTTTTATTTGTCAATTATTCACAATCTATATTCATGACTTGGATGAGGAAAGTGAATGAACCATCACCAAGTTTGCAGATGACACAAAAATAGTTGGGAAGGCGAGTGGTGAGGGTGTCAGAGTCTCAGAGGGATACATACAGGTTCAGTGAGCGGGTAAAAACGTGGCAGATGGAACAGAATGTGGGGAAATGTGAGGTGATGCACTTTGGCAAGACGAATAGAGGAGTTGAATATTATTTAATTGGAGAAAGACTGTAGAAAGCTACAGAACAGAAGGATTTGGGAATCCTCATTCATGACTCACAAAAAGCCAGCATCGGAGTTCAGCGGGTAATAGGGAAGGCAAATGGACTGTTGGCCTTTATTTCAGAGGGAATGGAGTATAAAAGTA
>NW_025966169.1:39100-41265 GCF_021869965.1 Rhincodon typus
ACGGCAGGAGGCCATTCAGCCCCGTCCCCAGCCTGTTACACAGGGGGCAGGAGGAGGCCATTCAGCCCCTTCTCTATATCTCAGGTAGAATAGGGCTGATCTACATTGTAGTTTTCTATCTCACCTTCCCCTCTGCCTCTCTTTGCTCCCAGTGGCGTGCCTGAACTTTGACCTCAGGATATGAGGCCATGGCTTGGGCCTCCCAGTCCAAGCGAAGCCTCCAGGACACGGAGAGCCTGAACAGTGCGATGGAGGAGCTGACCGACACCTTGAACACGAGGCTGGACCTCAACGCAGACGACGGCAGCTCCATCGGCTCCGACTCTGAGATCAATGGAGTCCCGCCCTACCGCCAAACGGACAAATACGGGTTCATCGGGGGTTCGCAGTTCACTGGAGAGTAAGTACCACCACAGCATCACAGCTGGTCCCAAACCACCATCGGTTCCTTTACCATGGGAACACCGCATGGCCTGAAATTCCACCCCCCCCAGGGCCCGTGACAACTATGATAGGAACAGGCCTGAGGCCTTTCTCCAGTAGAGTAGGCCTGAATCACCCCCCCACCCAATGGGCCTGTAAGTGTGGGGACAGTCGTACCCTTTAATGCCCTCCTCGGGCCTGTTACCATGGATACTCGGCCTATGTAGCCCCAATCCATTGCAACATTATTGTAGTGACGGGGAAATGGGCCTGTTATCAGGGGAACAGATGCCTAGGTCTGCTGCTTGGGCCAGTGTGCTGTAGATTATGGGAGTCAAGGCCTCGTCTGATGTTCTCCCTGGGCCTTGCTCCGGGAGGAAGGGGGTCTGCTCCCTGTCACCTGGTCCCTCGAGGCAGGAAATGGAGTTGGCCTGGTCTGCCCCTCCTTGAGCTTGATACCATCAGGGGTAGGGTGTTAGGAGGGGCTTTGGGGGGAAACCGAGCCGGCCTGCCCAAGGCCTGGTCACAATATGAAGCCCCCATCGAGCCTGTGGGCGATGACATTCAGGAGAGGAGCTGAGCTGTTTCAAAGAGCAGTTTTTTTAATCAGCTTTCCAGTTCACCCTCACCACATCCTGTCATCAATATCAGCCGCCCTGATTGCGTGGAACCTGTGGCTAAAGGTTCAGCTGAACACAACACAGAAGAGGAAGTACGATCTGAGAGAGAGAGAGGCACCGGCCTTACCCAGCCATCAAGATGGCTGACTGGGGTTCACCATGGCACCTGGGCCTTTCCTCTAAGGCCTGTCAGAGCACACACTCCATTCGTCATCCCGTCTGTCTCAGACAGGGAGGGAGAGCACACAGGGAGAGACAGAGAGAGGGAGAGAGACAGAGAGAGAAAGATAGAGAGAGAGAGAGAGACAGAGAGAGAGAGACACAGAGAGCGCAAGAGACAGAGAGAGACAGAGAGAGGGATAGAGACAGAGAGGCATAGAGAGAGAGAGAGACAGAGAGAGAAAGATAGAGAGAGAGAGACAGAGAGAGAGAGAGAGAGAAATAGAGAGACACAGAGAGAGAGAGAGAGACACCTAGACAAAGAGAGATCTAGAGAGAGAGAGACAGACAGAAATATCCGGTCAATGAGATTATGGCAGTTCAACTCCACTTTCATTTTCACAATAACCCTTAAATCCCCTTCCCGATTAAAAATCTGTCTCCCTCAGCCCCAAATGTACCCAAAGACTCAGCCTCGACAGCCCCCTCTGCGGTAAAGAATTCCGCAGATTCTCGGAGAGAAGACATTCCTCCTCATCTCTGTCTTCAGTGAGCGACCCCTTACTCTGAGATGATGTCCCTCTGGTCCTAGACTGTCTCACAAGGGGAAACAATCTGTCCACATCTCCCCTGTCAAACCCCTAAGAATCTTGTACGTTTCATCCTTCTAAACTCCCAATGAGTACAGGCCCAACTGACTCAACCTCTCCTCGTCAGACAGTCCTTCCATACCCAGGATCAGCCGAGTGAACCTTCTCTGGGCTGTCTCCAACGCGAATTTACCTTTCTTGAGGGAGAGAGAGAGAGAGAGAGACAGAGAGACAGAGAGAGAGAGTAGATAGAGAGAGAGAAAGAGATAGAGGGGCAGAGAGAGAGAGAGGGGCAGAGAGAGATAGATAGATAGAGAGAGAGAGATAGAGAGAGAGGGAGAGACAGAGAGAGAGGGAGAGACAGAGAGAGAGG
>NW_025966169.1:41765-42501 GCF_021869965.1 Rhincodon typus
GGGGGGGAACACTGATTAATGTCAGAGAGAGGGAGAGGGAGACCGAGAGAGACAGACAGAGAGGGACAGGAAGAGACAGAGTGAGAGAGGCACGGAGACAGACAGAGCGAGAGACAGACGTTCAGAGAGGGACAGGAAGAGCCAGAGAGCGGGAGTCAGAGAGATAGAGAGAGGGAGACTGAGAGAGAGTTGGGGGGACCCGAAGAGACGGAAAGAGTGAGAGAAAGAGAGACAGAAAGAGAGAGAGAGAGCTACCCAGAGACAGATAGAGAGGGACAGGAAGAGACAGAGAGAAAGAAACAGGGGGTGACAGGAAGAGACAGAGAGGGAGACAGAGAAAGAGACAGAGAGAGAGAGGCAAAGAGAGCGGGAGACAGAGAGAGGGAGACAGACAGAGGTAGAGACAGAGAGGCAGAGGGAGAGAGCCAAAATAACACTCTCAGGTCAACGAAGATTTAGATACAGAGTAAAGCATCCTCTATACTGTTCCCCACCGCCCCCTCAACCCCACCCCATCAAACACTTCCAGGACAGGAAAAGCATGGGGTTAGATCCAGAGTAAAACTCCCTCTCCACTGTCCCCCCCATCAAACACTCCCAGGGACAGGGACAGCACGGGGTTAGATACAGAGTAAAACTCCCTCTCCACTGTCCCCCCCATCAAACACTCCCAGGGACAGGGACAGCACGGGGTTAGATACAGAGTAAAGCTCCATCTACACTGTCCCCCCCATCA
>NW_025966169.1:43001-44309 GCF_021869965.1 Rhincodon typus
AGGTTGAGTCAGTTGGGCCTGTACTCATTGGGAGTTTAGAAGGATGAAACGTACAGGATGCTTAGAGGAAGTTGTGCCACAGAGACAGTGTAGAGGAAGCTTTACTCTGTATCTAACCCCGTGCTGTCCCTGTCCCTGGGAGTGTTTGATGGGGGGGGACAGTGTAGATGGAGCTTTACTCTGTATCTAACCCCATGCTGTCCCTGTCCCTGGGAGTGTTTGATGGGGGGGACGGTGTAGATGGAGCTTTACTCTGTATCTAACCCCATGCTGTCCCTGTCCCTGGGAGTGTTTGATGGGGGGACGGTGCAGAGGGACTTAGGATGAGTGATGTACCTGATACACTCCTTTATTCTCCTGCTTTTTGACGTAGGCTGCGCACAGGGTTGGCCAACCTGCTGCTCTCACGGAGGCCGGAATACCCTTTCGGCATCGTAACCTCACCTGGGGGTGAACGGACACACGTTACATTCTCAAACCGAAGGATACAGAGACAGGAACAGTGCACAATGCTCCCAGTGTGGTCTAACTGAGGGATATAGAGACCGGAACTGTGCACTGTGCTCCCAGTGTGGGTCTAACTGAGGGATATAGAGACCGGAACTGTGCACAGTGCTCCCAGTGTGTGTCTAACTGAGGGATATAGAGACCGGAACTGTGCACAGTGCTCCCAGTGTGGTCTAACTGAGCGATATAGAGACCGGAACTGTGCACAATGCTCCCAGTGTGGGTCTAACTGAGGGATATAGAGAACGGAACTGTGCACAATGCTCCCAGTGTGGGTCTAACTGAGGGATATAGAGACCGGATCTGTGCAGGGTGCTCCCAGTGAGGGTCTAACACGATTTTTACTGAGGTAAATGGCTCTATCAAACCTTTTTGTATTTCCTTGTAATCCACTTGTCCCAGTTTTTTGTCATGTCAATCCATTTCATTTCTCTCTGTCGCAGTACCTCTGTGGAGACTTCCTCACTCCTGTTAACAACAACAAACACAACAAATTTTATTCCTGTCACCTCCAGTCAGAACAGTCATCTGAGCATCAGTGCAGAGGGAGCGCCGCACTGTCGGAGGGTCAGTGCTGAGGGAGTGCGCACTGAGAGATGGTCAGTGCTGAGGGAGCGCCGCACTGTCGGAGGGTCAGTGCTGAGGGTGCGCCGGACTGTCGGAGGGTCAGTGCTGAGGGAGTGGGCACTGTCGGAGGGTCAGTGCTGAGGGAGTTGGCACTGTCGGAGGGTCAGTATCTCTTTTTAGCCCCCTCTCATCCTTCTAAACTCCCAATGAGTACAGGCCCAACTGACTCAACCT
>NW_025966169.1:44409-45592 GCF_021869965.1 Rhincodon typus
GGAACTGTGCACAGTGATCCCAGTGCAGGTCTAACTGAGAGATATGGAGACCGGAACTGTGTACAACGCTGCCAATGTGGGTCTAACTGAGGGATATAGAGACAGGAACTGTGTATAATGCTCCCAATGTGGGTCTAACTGAGGGATATAGAGAACGGAACTGTGCACAGCGCTCCCAATGCGGGTCTAACTTAGGGATACAGAGACCGGAACTGTGTACAATGCTCCCAGTGTGGGTCTTACTGAGGAATATGGAGACCAGAACTGTGCACAATGCTCCAAATGTGGGTCTCACTGAGGGATACACAGACCGGAACTGTGCACAGTGCTCCCAGTGTGTGTCTAACTGAGGGATATAGAGACCGGAACTGTGCACAGTGCTCCCAGTGTGTGTCTAACTGAGGGATATAGAGACAGGAACTGTGCACAGTGCTCCCAGTGTGGGTCTAACTGAGGGATATAGAGAACAGAACTGTGCACACTGCTCCCAATGCGGGTCTAACTGAGGGATATGGAGACCGGAACTGTGCACAGTGCTCCCAGTATGGGTCTGACTGAGGGATATACAGACCTGAAATGTGCACAGTGCTCCCAGTGTAGGTCTAACTGAGGGATATAGAGACCGGAACTGTGCACAGTGCTCCCCGTGTGGGTCTAACTGAGGGATATAGAGACCGAAACTGTGCACAGTGCTCCCAGTGTGGGTCTAACTGAAGGATATAGAGACCGGAACGTTGCAAAGTGCTCCCAATGTGGGTATAACCGAGGGATATAGAGACCAGAACTGTGTACAGTGCTCCCAGTGTGGTCTAACTGAGCGACATAGAGACCAGAAGAGTGCACGGTGCTCCCAGTGTGGGTCTAACTGAGAGTTATAGAGACCAGAACCGTGCACAGTCCTCCGAGTGTAGGTCCAACTGAGGGATATAGAGACCGGAACTGTGCACAGTGCTGCCAGTGTGGGTCTAACTGAGGGATATAGAGACCGGAACTGTGCACAGTGCTCCCAGTGTGGGTCTAACTGAGGGATATAGAGACCGGAACTGTGCACACTGCTCCCAGTGTGGTCTAACTGAGGGATATAGAGACCGGGACTGTGCACAGTGTTCCCAGTGTAGGTCTAACTGAGGGATATAGAGACCGGAACTGTGCACACTGCTCCCAGTGTGGAGTCAGAGTCATA
>NW_025966169.1:45692-46967 GCF_021869965.1 Rhincodon typus
GCTCCCAGTGTGGGTCTTACTGAGGAATATGGAGACCAGAACTGTGCGCAATGCTCCAAATGTGGGTCTCACTGAGGGATACACAGACCGGAACTGTGCACTGTGCTCCCAGTGTGTGTCTAACTGAGAGATATAGAGACCAGAACTGTGCACAGTGATCCCAGTGTAGGTCCAACTGAGGGATATAGAGACCGGAACTGTGCACACTGCTCCCAGTGTGGAGTCAGAGTCATACAACATGGAAACAGACACGTCTAACTGAGGGATATAGAGACCGGAACTGTGCAAAGTGCTCCCAGTGTGGGTCTGACTGAGGGCTACAGAGACCGGAACTGTGCACAGTGCTCCCAGTGTTGTCTAACTGAGGGATATAGAGAACAGAACTGTGCACAGTGCTCCCAGTGTGGGTCTAACTGAGGGATATAGAGACCGGAACTGTGCACAATGCACCCAGTGTGGGTCTAACTGAGGGATACAGAGACTGGAACTGTGTATAATGCTCCCAGTGTGGGTCTCTCTGACCGATACAGAAACCGGAACTGTGCACAGTGCACCCAGTGTAGGTCTGACTGAGGGCTACAGAGGCCGGCCTGTGCACAGTGCTGCTAGTGTGGTCTAACTGAGGGATATAGAGACAGGAACTGTGCATAGTGCTCCCAGTGTGGGTCTAACTGAGGGATATAGAGAACGGAACTGTGCACACTGCTCCCAATGCGGGTCTAACTGAGGGATATAGAGACCGGAAGTGTGCACAGTGATCCCAGTGTGGGTCTAACTGAGGGATATAGAGACCGGAACTGTGCACACTGCTCCCAGTATGGGACTGACTGAGGGATATACAGACCTGAAATGTGCACAGTGCTCCCAGTGTAGGTCTAACTGAGGGATATAGAGACCGGAACAGTGCACAGTGCTCCCAGTGTGGGTCTAACTGAGGGATATAGAGACTGAAACTGTGCACAGTGCTCCCAGTGTGGGTATAACTGAAGGATATAGAGACCGGAGCTTTGCAAAGTGCTCCCAATGTGGGTATAACCGAGGGATATGGAGACTGCAACTGTGCACAGTGCTCCCAGTGTGGTCTAACTGAGGGATATACAGCCCAGAACAGTGCACGGTGCTCCCAGTGTGGGTCTAACTGAGGGATATAGAGACCGGAATTGTGCACAATGCTCCCAGTGTGATTCTAACTGAGGGATATAGAGCCCGGAACTGTGCACAGTGCTCCCACTGTGGGTATTACTGAGGGATATAGAGACCAGAACCGTGCACAGT
>NW_025966169.1:47467-48104 GCF_021869965.1 Rhincodon typus
TCTATATCCCTCAGTTAGACCCACACTGGGAGCAGTGTGCACAGTTCCGGTCTCTATATCCCTCAGTTAGACCCACACTGGGAGCAGTGTGCACAGTTCTGTATCAATCTGTTGACGATTTCAGGAGGAACACTGTTTTCCCACAGAGAGTGGGTGGTGAAACGGAGAGGGGCCATACGATGGGGGCGGAGGAGCTGTGATAAGGACACAAGTGAGTACGACTGGGAGGATTGATGGGAGGAGGTGTCCAGGCTGAGATGACACGCAGGATCACTTATTGGAAGTGAAGACTTTATTGAAGTTGTGCGCAGAAACACAGTGGGCCAGCTGTGAGGGAGCAAAGCGCCCACAGATCCCTCTGGCACCGGGTGTACCCACCAGGCGGGCAGACAGACCAAACGCTGGTCCTGGCTCTACGTGTTATCACACAGTCACCACCAGATCCGCCCGCTTCTCATGCTGAGCCACTAGCAACCGCTTCCTATCCTCACTGATCGGGTTCTTCACCAACCTGAGCGGGGTTGGGCAACCGGGGGGTTAGTGGGGGAGGAATAGCGAGAGAGAGGGGGGTACAGAGAGAGAGAGAGAGAGAGGGGGGTACAGAGAGAGAGAGAGAGAGAGAGAGAGAGAGAGAGGG
>NW_025966169.1:48686-49063 GCF_021869965.1 Rhincodon typus
CCCACTTCCATCCAGAAGGACAAGGGGCAGCAGATACATGGGAACACCAGCGCCTGTAATTTATGGCCCAGCCTTTGACATCCACAATCCCCTGGGTTTTTCCAGGGAGGCGCCATAGAAACGCTCGCGTTTTTCTGGACGGTTGTATACAGACCAGCTGAGGCCATGAGAAACTCACCAGAGCTTTTGGAGGCGTTGGCAGGTCTGGATGAGGCGAACAAACGTGGGCACAGACTGGTCACTGAAGTAATTGCCTGTTAGTTGCAGAAATTGAATGGTCCGATTCTCACACAAAGCAGAAACTAAATCATCAGCTACTGCATCCGACAAATTGTTATAACTCAGCCTGCAAGACAGACAGGGAGTGAGTCGGGGGG
>NW_025966169.1:49563-49977 GCF_021869965.1 Rhincodon typus
TCTCTCTTTAGGTCCTTCCGGGCTAACTTGTAACTCTCAAGCGCCCTCACTGAGCCTTCACGCCTCATCTCTACATAAGCCTCCTTCTTCCTCTTGACAAGAGATTCAACTTCTTTAGTAAACCACGGTTCCCTCGCTCGACCACTTCCTCCCTGCCTGACAGGTACATACTTCTCAAGGACACGCAGTAGCTGTTCCTTGTGAGGGAGTTGCTCTATAGCACTGTCCTTCCCCGCGACTGGGAGGTAGGGTGGGGGGGGGGGGGGGGGGGGGGGGCATGGGGGGTTAGATACTCTGTCCTTCCCCCTCCCCCTGCGGCCGGTGGGGGGGGGCCTTAATCCCGTCTATACTCTGTCCCTTCCCCCCTCCGTGGGACCAGGGGGGTCACAGTGCATTAGATACACTGTCCTTCCC
>NW_025966169.1:50077-50213 GCF_021869965.1 Rhincodon typus
GAGCGGTCATGGTGCGTTAGATACTCTGTCCTTCCCCCTCCCCCTGGGACCGGTGGGGGGGGACCACAGTGCGTTAGATACTCTGTCCTTTCCCCCCTCCGTGGGACCAGGGGGGTCACAGTGCATTAGATACACT
>NW_025966169.1:50713-52379 GCF_021869965.1 Rhincodon typus
TTCCCCCCTCCGTGGGACCAGGGGGGTCACAGTGCATTAGATACACTGTCCTTCCCCCTCCCCCTGGGACCGGTGGGTGGGGGGGGGACCACGGTGCGTCAGATACTCTGTCCTTCCCCCCCTCCCTCTGGGATCAGGGGGGTCACGGTACATTAGATACATTGTCCTTCCCCCCCCCACCCCGCCACCTCTGGGACCGGGAGGGGGGACCACGATGCGTTAGATACTCTGTCCTTTTCCCCGCCGTGGGACCAGGGGGGTCACGGTGCGTTAGATACTCTGTCCTTTTCCCCGCCGTGGGACCAGGGGTGTCACGGTGTGTTAGATACACTGCCAATTCTCAGCATCATTGTCCGTGAAATTTATACCACAATAACGAACAGGTATTTAATTCCAAGCTGCATTTATGGTGTTGAATGTCTTACCAGTGTGTGAACCCTGAAGACCATCAACCATGTGTGCTGTGTTCTCATTCCCTCTCCCGTACACGATCTGTACAATGGTCCCTGTCCTGGCATTTATAAGGAGAGCTGAGTTTCATTGTGCCGTGAATAAATACTTTGAATTCCTGAACATGAGCCAGGTGTACAGGGTGGAGTGACAGTTGTGTTTTTGGTTCTGCCCATCTCTCCCCTGGTACGTTGTCAGCATGTTCTCACCTCCAGCTGCACCTCATCACATCTTTGAGAAAGTTTCGGTTTCTCTTCGGTCTGCTGGCTGTGCAGAGTGACGTTTGAAAATTTATCATACGCTCCCCGCTACACCCCCTTACCCCACTCCTGTGAGTGTGTGTACATCTTCAGCATCTCTTACCCAATCGAAAACGGCTCAGCTTTTATTGTCCGTCTCTAATAGCTCCCCCTCCGGAGAAGGTGGGGGTAAGTTGCCTTCTGAGAGTCACAGAGTCATTCAGCTCAGAAAGAGTCTGTACCTGCACCCCCCACTTCCCTCCATCAGCTCATTCCATACACGCACCACCCTCTGCGTGAAAAAGTTGCCCCTCAAGTCCCTCTAAAATCTTTCCCCTCTCACCTTAGACCTATGCCGTCTAGTTTTGGACTCCCCCACTCTTGGTTATTCACCCCTATCCATGCCCCTCATGATTTTATAAACATCTTTTAGGTCACTCCCACAGCCTCCGACACTCCAGAGAAAATAGCCCGGCCTATTCCGCTCTCCCTACAACTCAAACCCTCTAGTCCTGGCAACATCCGAAGGAACTGCCGATGCTGTAAATCAGTTCTGATGAAAGGTCACTGGACTCTGACTTTTTTCTTAACATCCTGGTGAATCTTTGCTACACCCTCCTTGATTTATCAATATCGTTCCTGTAGTAGGGTGACCTGAACTGTACACAGTACTCCCCATGTGGTGTAGGAATACCCCATGCAGTGCAGTTAGGGAAAGTGTTCCAGGATTTTGACCACGGCGATGCTGAAGGGAAATCCGAAATTGTTCCAATTCGGGATGGTATGCAGTGGGGGGGAGAGCTTGGAGGGGAACGAGCAGAGAGTGGTGTTGCATCCCTCCTTCACATCTGCTGTCCCTAATCCTCTGCGTGGGTAAGAGGGGTAATGGTTAGATTCCCCCTCAATGGCAACCCCCAGGATGTTAATAGTTGGGGTGGAAGGGGATGCTAACACTGTTGAACGTCAAGGATTGTCTC
>NW_025966169.1:52879-54680 GCF_021869965.1 Rhincodon typus
CACTGAAGACAGAGATGAGGAGGAATGTCTTCTCTCCGAGAATCTGCGGAATTCTTTACCGCAGAGGGGGCTGTCGAGGCTGGGTCTTAATTAAGGTTTTAATCGACCAGATTGGATTTGACTTGCTTTATGTGGATGGGGCATACCTCGGCCCTCGTCTCCATTCCACGGGAGCCCTTAGCCTGGGTGTGTTCGGGGCTGAGGGAGACAGATTTTTACTCAGGAAGGGGAACGAGGGGTTACGGAGGGGGAAAAAGCAGGATGGGTGGAGTCAAGGGATGATCAGATCAGGCACGATCTCACAGAACGACAGAGCTGGGAAGGGGGCGAGGTGAGGAGCTCTCCACTGCACCTCGGATGGGAATTCCTCCTTCCTGGCTCCGTGAGGGATCTCTCCCTGAGCCAGACAGACCGTCCCATCCACAGATCAAGATGGATTAAACTGCCAGGGAGAGGGTCCCCTCTCGGCGTGGCTCCCCGATTTTACAGCAGCTTTACAGTTTGGAACAGCCTCCTCCTGCTGGCTCTCATTCCAAACGGAAAATCTTCACTCAACAAAGAGGAAAAGGAGAAAATCCCAGATGGTGAGGGAATCAGAGACAGAATTGCAGGAGAAACTCAGCAGGTTTGGCAGCAACAGTGGAAAGAAAGCAGAGTTCATGTTTGAGGTCCATTTGCTCTTCCTTAGAATATCAGTTCATCGAGAAGGTGAGGATTGTTTTCACCGGAGTTTAGGAGAATGAGAGGGAATCTCATAGAAACCTATAACATTCTAACAGGGACTGGACAGGGTTAGATGCAGGAAGGATGTTCCTGATGGTGCGGGGGAGTCCAGAACCAGGGGTCACGGTTTAAGGGTAAGGGGTAAATCTTTTAGGACTGAGATGGGGAGGAATGTCTTCACCCAGAGAGTGGGAGAGCCTGTGGAATTCACACTCTCAGAAAGTGGGTGAGGCCAACACAAGCAGGAGGTGGCTATAGTTCTTGTGGTGACAGGGATTTAGGGGAAGGGGTGGGATTAGAGCACTGAGCTCGCTGATCAGCTGTAACCATACTGAAGGGCGGAACAGGCTCGATGGGCCGTACGGCCTCCTCCTGCCCCGAATGCTGATGTTCCTCTGACACCATAAGGAAATTTTCAGAGTATGTTGGGGGCACCATCCATCCTCACTGGCTTCAAGGAAGACACCAGTGTTCGACAGATCTCCCTGTTTGATCCCAGAGATCATGGCGAGAACATTCCCAGTGCAGGCTCTCTCCCTCTCTCTCCCTCCCTCTCTCTCTCTCCCTCTGTCTCTCTCTCTATGTTTGCCTCTCTGTCTCCCTCTCTCTCCCTCTCTCTGTGTTTGTCTCTCTGTCTCTATCTCTCTCTCTGTCTCCCTCTCTCTATGTGTATGTCTCTCTCGCTCTGTCTTTCACTCTCCCTGTCTCTCTCTGTCCATCTGTCTCTCTCTCTCCTCCATTCACTCTCTCTCTGCCTCTCTCTCTCTACCCCCGTCCCTCTCTCTCTCCCTACTTCTGTCTCCCTCTTCTCTTCCACCACCCCCCACTTCTCTCTCTTTCCCTCTTTCTCCATGTCCCTGTCTATCTCTCTCTGTCTGTGCTTCTCTCTTTCTCACTCTCTCTCTGTCTCCCCCCATCTCTCTGTCTCCATATCCCCCTCTCTTGATCTTTCTCACCCTCTCTCTCTGTCTCTCTCTATCTCTCTTTCTCTCTCTCTATCCCTCTCTCCCTCTCTCTATCTCTCTCGCCCTCTCTCTCTCTCTCACCCTCTTTCTCTCTCTCTCTGTCGCCCTCTCTC
>NW_025966169.1:54690-54982 GCF_021869965.1 Rhincodon typus
CTCTCTCTCTCACCCTCTTTCTCTCTCTCTCTGTCGCCCTCTCTCTCTCTCTCGCTCGCCCTCTCTCTCTCTCTATCTCTCTCGCCCTCTCTCTCTCGCCTTCTCTCTGACTCTGTCTCTCTCTCTCACTCTCTCTTTCTCTCTCTCTCGCCCTCTCTCTATCTCTCTCTCTCGTCCTCTCTCTATCTCTCTCTCTCGTCCTCTCTCTGACTGTCTCTCTCTCTCTCGCCCTCTCTCTGACTGTCTCTCTCTCTCTCGCCCTCTCTCTCACTCTGTCTCTCTCTCTCTCTCT
>NW_025966169.1:54992-56854 GCF_021869965.1 Rhincodon typus
TCTCTCACTCTGTCTCTCTCTCTCTCTCTCGCCCTCTCTCTCTCTCTATCTCTCTTTCTATCTCTCTCTCTCTCGCCCTCTCTCTATCTCTCTCTCTCTCGCTCTCTCTCTCTCGCCTTCTCTCTGACTCTGTCTCTCTCTCTCTGACTCTGTCTCTCTCTCTCGCCCTCTCTTTCTATCTCTCTCTCTCTCTCGCCCTCTCTCTATCTCTCTCTCACTCTGTCTCTCTCTCTCTCTCTCTCGCCCTCCATCTATCTCTCTCTATCTCTCTCACCTTGTCTCTCTCTCTCGCCCGTCTCTCGCCCTCTCTCTCTCTATCTTTCTCATCCTCTCTCTCTGTCTCTATCCCTCTCTCTCTCTCTCTGTCTCTCTCTCTCTCTATCTCTCTCTCTCTGTCTCCATGCCCCATCCTCCCCCCGCCCCCAGGTGTTGGTCCTGTGGAGCTGACAGACGGATGAGGCCATTCTGCCAGGCCGGAGCCTGCTGCTGTGTACGGCCCTCGATGACACGCAGGGGTCAATGTAGGCAGCCCCTCGCTGCAGCGCAGTGTGGGAGAGAGTGGGGATGACCCAGACAGTGCGGTGATGGATCTCCTCATCGATGGTGACCCTCCAATCACACACACAGAGAGAGAGAGAGAGACGGTCGCTGAGCTCTGGGATCTACAAAGAATATTCCAGGCGTATCCCTTGGAGAGATAGCGGAGCCCAGATACTTGACTGAGACCACGTCTGCACCATCCGCTCTGTCCAATTTGGGCAACTCCAGCTGAGGGAGGCCTACAGATCCAGGCTCCACTTCCATTGCTGTCTGTTGTCATGGTCACAGCTCATCTGGTACACACTCAGCCGTTGTACCCAGGGTCAGATCCAGCACAAAGATCGCACAATATTCAAGGCTGTGCGCCCAGGGCTGGAAACTAGGCCCAGTGTAGATTTGACAGCACCCACTTGATGGGCCAAAGGGCCCCCTTCTTTACTGTTCGTTTCTAGGGAATGGACAATGGTAGTTGTTGTGGGAGGTCAGTCATCTCAGCTCCAGGATATCTCTGCAGGAGTTCCTCAGGGCAGTGTCCTAGGCCCAACCATCTTCAGCTGCTTTATTAATGACCTTCCCTCCATCATAAGGTCAGAGGTGGGGATGTTCGCCGATGATGACACAAGGTTCAGCACCATTCACAACTCCTCAGGTACTGAAACAGTCCATATTCACATGCAACAAGATCTGGACAATATCCAGGCTTGGGATGACAAGTGGCAAGTGACATTCGCGCCACACAAATGCCAGGCTATGCCCATCACCAATAAGAGACAATCTAACCAACTCCCCTTTACATTCAATGGTGTTACCATCACTGAATCCCCACTATCAACATCCCGGGGGTTACCGTTGACCAGAAACTCAACTGGACCCACCACATAAACACAGCGGCTACAAGAGCAGGTCAGAGGCTGGGAATCCTGCAGCGAGTAACTCCCGTCCTGTCTCCCCCCAAAGCCTGTCCCACCATATACAAGGCACAAGGCAGGAGGGTGATGGAATACTCCCCACTTGCCCCTGGATGGGGGCAGCTCCAACAACACTCAAGAAGCTCGACACCATCCAGGACAAAGCAGCCCCCACTCGATTGGCACCACATCCACAAACATCCCACTCCCTCCCCCACTGATGCTCAGTCGCAGCAGTGTGTACCATCTACAAGATGCTCTGCAGAAATTCAAAGATCCTCAGGTAGCACCTTCCAAACCCACGACCCACTTCCATCCAGAAGGACAAGGGGCAGCAGGTACATGGGAACACCACCCCCTCCCTGCAAGTTCCCCTCCGAGCCACTCCCCATCCTGACTTGGGAAATATATCCC
>NW_025966169.1:56954-57074 GCF_021869965.1 Rhincodon typus
GGGAGAGAGGGAGAGACACCGGGAGAGTGAGGGAAAGAGGGAGAGACACCGGGAGAGTGAGGGAAAGAGGGAAAGACACCGGGAGAGTGAGGGGAGAGAGGGAGAGACACCGGGAGAGTG
>NW_025966169.1:57084-57483 GCF_021869965.1 Rhincodon typus
GAGGGGAGAGAGGGAGAGACACCGGGAGAGTGAGGGGAGAGAGGGAGGGACACTGGGAGAGTGAGGAAAGAGAGGGAGGGACACTATCCTTCCCTCCATCATAAGGTCAGAGGTGGGGATGTTTGCCGATGATGACACAAGGTTCAGCACCATTCACAACTCCTCAGGTACTGAAACAGTCCATATTCACATGCAACAAGATCTGGACAATGTCCAGGCTTGGGATGACAAGTGGCAAGTGACATTCGCGCCACACAAATGCCAGGCTATGACCATCACCAATAAGAGACAATCTAACCACCGCCCCTTTACATTCCATGGTGTTACCATCACTGAATCCCCACTATCAACATCCTGGGGGTTACCATTGACCAGAAACTCAACTGGACCCACCACATA
>NW_025966169.1:57983-58501 GCF_021869965.1 Rhincodon typus
TTAGAGTATCTACAAGACTAAGGCATAGGAGCAGAAGTAGTCCATTCAGCCCATCGTGCCAGCTCTGCCATTCAATGAGAAACTGAAGACTTGATCTGATAATATCCATTTCCACTTTCCTGCCTTTTCCCTTTCCCAATCACAAAAACACAGAAGTCAGTTGCAGGAACAAGTGTAGGTTGTTCAGCCATTGGTCAGTCCAGCCATTCAATATGATCATGGCTGATAGTCCATCTCCTGTTTTCTCTCCATAGCCGTTGTTACCTTTAATATATAAAATCTCTTTTTCTTCAATATAACCCCACGGATTGATCTCTGCAGCCTGCTTTGATTTCGTTTCCTTACTGATTAAAAGTCTGTCTCTCTCAGCCTTGAATATACTCAATGACCCATTCATGACGGCCCCCTGTGGGAAAGAATTCCACAGATTCACTCCCCTCGGACAGAAGAAATTCCCACTCATTTTGTCTTAAATGTGTGACCCCTCTCTCTGAGATGAGGCATTCCGGTCCTAGACT
>NW_025966170.1:0-121 GCF_021869965.1 Rhincodon typus
ATACAGGGGAGGAATTAAGTGAGCATTCCTCAGCCGGTTTGCTGCCTCCTCCTTTACATGTCGCTCAGCTGCCAAACATCTAAATCCCCTGAAACAACAAGGTGTAGAGCTGGATGAACAC
>NW_025966170.1:621-8738 GCF_021869965.1 Rhincodon typus
CTGATGCTGCTTGGCCTGCTGTGTTCGTCCAGCTCTACACCTTGTTATCTCAGATTCTCCAGCATCGGCAGTTCCTACTATCACCGAACTATTCTAGTCCCATTTTCCAGCACCTGGCGCTTAGCTTTTGTATGCCTTGGCATCACAAGTGCACATCTGAATACTTCTTAAATGTTATATTAGACAGACTGGCCTGTACTTACTAGGTTCAATCCTATATTTTTGCGATTTTGAGTATACTGTAAGAAAATATAATTCGAACATAGGCATAAAATCCAGGATGGCAAAATATCAATTGGAATGACACAAGATAACTTTTAAACCATGATTTTTTTTGTTCTGTCTAATGAAGGTATTATTTTTGAACACATCATTGTGAGCAATAATTCAAATGAAATGTGAGATTATAGAAGTGATGTGTACAACTGATAACCTGGGCCCAAAATGGGTGCCATTTTCCAAATATGTCTGGTTGATAGGGAACCTTAACTTTTACAGTTGAAAAATTAGCACTATTGATTTTGAAACAATGGCAATTCAAAGGTTAGTTACAGAGTAACTAGCCATGGTAAGTAACTGTACTAAAATAGCTAACTTTGTGGTAAGTGACTACATTTTAAAACTACTTAATTTGTTGTAAAGCACATTGAGGCATTCTCACATTGTGAAAAGTGCTGCAGTAATGCAAGTTTTTTTTATTTTTGTGAGATAATTTATTTCCTCGGGATGAAAATAAAAGTGTGCTCATTATTAACTGTGTTGAGCTTTCGTTTGTGTGATCATTGACTTTTGTTTACTGATAAAAGTACGTTGATTTTACAGGATTATTCAGATCATCAATATTTTAAAATCTTAGAATTTCCTGCTTTTTTTGTGATTCCATGGAACAATTTTAATTCTTTAAATAATCAAATGCTAAAAACCAATCAATAGAGTCTAACTACAACGTATGGATAAAATAAACTTACTGCTTTTGGTATAATGAAATTAATCTTAATTTGCCTTCACTTCAACCTAAAACAAGTTTCCAATTACACACAGAAAAGTGAGAAGCAAAGTTCTAAGTTCTTGCTATAGAATACTGGCTATTAATGAATCCTTTTGTAAAACATACATACAGTTTTTGAAAGCTAAAAGATGTGGATGTTACCTTCCCTTTCCCCCAACTGAGGCTTCCTACACACTACTATTAAAAGTGCCCATGACCACATCCAATCTAGCTCCTACACTAATATTCTTGCACCTTTTCTCTCCCATCCAGAATCATTATGGGATTCTCCTTGTCTTAATATTCCACTTCATCAGCCTCCATCTTTAAAAAAGCAACCTTCAGCGTGATGCCACTAAATAACTTCCTGTCCCTAATAAGCATTCCGAATGGAAAATTCCCACCGCAAAACTCTAGTCAATTTCTACTTCGGTCCTACTACCCCTTCCTTTGACACTATCCCACATAAGCCAGGAGATGTAACATCTCATTTTTCACCTCCTTTCTCTCCAGCCAAAGCCTCAACTACTTGTTGGTGAAATCAATTTACTTGGAAGCTGCTTTCACAAGAGGCTTGATGAGGTACTGCAGTACAGCTTGTATGTTGCAGATGTTTGGGCTGCTATGGCCTGGATGGTATATATTGTTGATGCTGAACACATTCAGTCAAACGGGGAGTATTCAGCCACATTCCTGGCTTGTGTCTTGTAGATGGTGGATAGGTTTTAGGAAGGAAATGAGTTGCTCACTGCAGAATTCCTAACTTCTGATTTTCTCTTATAGCCACTTAAATATCTGGTTGATTATACCCTCCTAAGATGTTGATGGTGGTGAACTCCACACCAATAGTGCCATTGAATGTGGATGGTTGGACTCTCTCTTGTTGATGGTGTTATGATTCTAGCTGGACAAATCATGTTCCAGCATGAAATCTGGCTTGACATTTATTTTTTGTTTAGTCAGGTAATGTGTTAGTTAATCACTGAGACAAATGTTGGAAAGTGGAGTCCTTTAAAACCAAACCTTCCTAGTATTTACTGAGTATCATGAAACCTTACTTAACTGCTGTTATAGCTTAATCAGCTTTCACAATTCCTAATGGATAATGTCAAAAAGAACTACTAAAAAAAGAGGTGTAGGAAAATAAATAGGTTTCCAATAAAACCAAGATAATGCCATTCTACTGAAGACATGTTGTGAAATTAGCAATGAAAATTCACAGCAAACTCGGGCAATGTCAGTGATCTGGTAGCACCAGAAAATACAATAGCATAAACAGCACATCACCATTGATACAGCCCAAGCTAAAAGCCAGGGAGATCCAACATTTGTCACAGTTCTGAGATTTTCAGTTTAGAGACTCTATACTATGCTGTGATGCTCAGCAAACATTGTAACATGTAGGCACTGGGACTGATCTTTGTGTTCTGTATCACTTGACAGTGAATGTTTAAAAAGTATTTGTTCTATTGGAAATCTTCTCAAATTCATTTGATATGCAAATAGAACGAAAATCATATTTTACAAGTTCATTGCAATTTATTTTCAGATTACCTTTTAACCCACCTGATTCAATTTCTATAATACACCCAAAGCAATAGTCCACAAGTAAACTTAAACAATTGAATCCCAAACAAAATGCTTTATGTGATGCAAGGTTATGAAAATATAGTATATTCGAACAGTTATATCAGCCTTTTACACAACGTAAGTACAAGTTCTTGAACAGTAATGTGTTTATGTAACACTTTTAGTGAAACATACTGAGGTTCTTTACAGGAGAGTTACCAAACACAATTTTACACCAAGCCACACAAGGTGACATTCTGACAGACCACCAAAAGCTTCATTGAAGATGCAAATCTTAGTGTTTTAAAGGAGGCACGAGTTTATGGTGGAAATTTCTGGGTTTAGTGTCCGTGCAGCTGAAGACACGGACACAAATAGCAAAGCAATTAAAATCAGGGATGCTCAGGAGGTCGGAATTGGATTGTTCTAATGAAAGGTCATTGACCTGAAGTGTTAGGTCTGTTTCTTACTCCATAGATGCTGTCAGGCCTGCAGAGTACTTCCAGCTTTTTCCATTTTTAATTTGACTTGAATGCAGATATCTTTGAGGGTTTACAGATGTGGAAAGGTAATAAGTACAATGTTAAGAATTTAAAAATAGGCTGTAGATCTGGAAACGATTCTCTAAGTCAGGAAACATGAGGTTAACAGGAGAATGGAACTAGTGCGAGTCAGAATATGGGCAACAGGATGTTACCTGAATGGGAGCTGGGAGGCTGGCCAGGACAGTAATAGAATAAGTCTAGAGGTAACACAGGTAAGAACATGGGTTTTCAGCAGCAGATGAGCTGAGACATTTATAGAAAATGTTGGGCAACATTTTCAGAAGTAGAAGTAAGTCCTGATGAGGAAATGAATATGTGGTTGGAAGCTCATCCTGGGGTCCAGTACAACACCAAGGTCAAAAACATTCTCGTTCAGCCTCACAGTTTCAAGGGAGAGGGATAGAGACAGAATTCATTATTGTGCACAGACTTTAGACATTTCCTGACTCAAAATGAAAACGTAAGAACTACACAGCCTAACGTCCTGTGGTTTTTTTCATACTACACCAAAAATGTAACACTAAAATTTTTGTGGCATAAAATACCTTAGTAGTAAACAATCCTACAAATACAGCATCCTTCCCTTTAGAAAAAAAAATTTCAGTTTTTAAACATATAAATCCAGTTTGTAAACTTTCAGAGAGCAGATATGATTTCATACAAATGATGTGAAATTAGAATAGGTAAGTTGAGTTTGAATTTCAATTATGCTCGATGTTGATGTTCAATACCTTACATCCCCGTAAAGCAGCTCAAAGTGAAAGGAAACCACAGATATTTATTTATATTGAGGCACATTTCCAATGATGAAAACAAATCTGCACAGTGGTCAGTCTTAAACCCGGACCTGCAGAGAAAAAAATATTATTTTAAAAAATGAAAATAAATCCAGTGAATATTAAGAGGTAAAATTTCTATTAGGTTCTCTGATCATCCACCAAAATTCTAGTGCTACACTGGGGGAAAATGGTATAAACTGCCAGCAATGCTATTTATTCTAGATTTCCTGTGAAATAATAGAGGGGTTCAGGAGAATCTACATGAATAGTCTAGTTACTGAATAGAGGGGCTCACAGTTGCTTTTAGTTGTCATATGGAGTGACTTTGATTGGCTGGACACTGGCATTGATGATCAGAATCTTTGGGAGAGTACGGAAAATTCTTCACGCATTTGACTGAAGATAATTGCAAACATTCCGGCTTTTTGTCCTGCACACATCTGGGCTGTACCATTGTTAACAGACCTCCTCTTCCCATTTAGTTCTCTATTTATCTACTGTCATTTTCAACTAGATATAATAGGATAACAAGACATCATTCTCATTGTGGGACTACAGACCTCTGGCTATGTCATGCTGAATTTGATGGTTTGCATGCAGAATCAATGTATTTTATCCTCTAGGTCTGCACTTCATTATACCGTATGTCTAATGGTGCACTGGGCACATCCTTATCCAGTCCCCATTGGATTAGAGTAGGTATCACAGTTGGATGTAAGAGTGAGATGTGCCAACTTATAGATGATGGTATACAATTTTGTAGCTGCTCCTGGCTCAGTCATTGCGGTTGTTTAGTTTTGGACTGCTGATTCATGACAGTGGGCTGTTTTAGTTTCTAAATTCAGAGTACATTTTGTACATGTACAACCTTGTTTCATTTAGTTTAAGACAAAATACTAATTCATCAGTTGAGAGTGGGTAGGGTACCTAAGTTGCAACCAGCCAATGTTATTCCACAATGGCTGCATTCCTGGTGGGCCTATCCTACAAATAGACAAGGCTCACAAGGATAGTGATAGAGATGTCTGAGACATGATACCATAAATACAATAAAGCTAAATTGTTTGTTTAGCAGTCTGCCAGACTGCCCTCTTAGTTGTACCCCAGTGTGTAAATGATACAGAAGGTAGTATTCCTGCCACAGACTCAGAAGATCTGGGTTCAAGTGCCAACTCAGGGCTTGATGATTGAGGATGATATCTTCAAAATGCAGTCCTTCCAACACAGGCCAGTTACAGGCATTAAGATTAGAACAGATTCCTAGTCAGTCATGTGATTGGAAGAAAGTTGACGTTTCTACTGTTTGAAGACTACCATGTGTGTGTAAAGGTGCAACTCAAGATTCCTTGAGTGATCAGTAACATATCACATCTAGACACTGCTAAGAACAAGACCACAGGGCTGACTAGGCTGTGAATAACAACTGTCCCTCTGTTCATTCTGAGAGCTCCACAGTTCTTGATGTGCTCAACCACTCCCTTACCTCCACTTTTGATGCCCTTGACCTCAGCAAGACATTCACTGAATCCTATGCCAATCACTTCCCTGGAATAATCATCAATTTCTGTCCCCTAAGTCCAAGGTATACGGGTTTAATAACAGCTAGGACACAACTGATTTTAGCTAGCTAAATCAGATTAGCACAAATCAATACTTACTCAGCCTTATTCATTGCCCACTAGAAACATCCTGCAGAGAAAAGGTAATCACTCCACTTTTTCTTCTCCTTCAGTGGTTGTCTTCATCCCTGCCTCCTCTACCCTCAACTCCCAACAACTGAGAGTCTCAGCATTTGTTTTAATCACCAAGACAAAAAGAAACTATTTCTTCAGCAGCCCCTGCTGTTTTCATTCCTGCCCATTACCCACCATGTTAATCCTCTTGTGCTCAGCTCTGAATTTCCATCGCTCCAGTTTCCTAACTTGTCACCACCAAGAGCTCTTTCCAACCTTGCCTAATTCATGAGAGCTACCTCCTGCTCTCAACAATCTCCATAGCCACTCAAGTGCTGGCCATCCAACTTGTATTCCAGGCTAATGGGATCATCAAGTTTCCTGTTAATGACTTTCTTGGTCATGTTGTCCATTTTGATACTACTGCACTCTCAATCATTCATAAAAGCATCTGTAACAGTACCTTCTTTGTAACCTTGTATTGTCACGTCAGCTCCCCCCAAGGATTCACCTAGATGCTGCACCTTGATCACATCATCTGCCAACATGGAGTCAGCTTTCCTATGTATGCTGGTGAAGCCTAACTCTCCCTCAATACCATTACCACTCTCAACAACTCCACTGCCTCTGTGCTTTCAGGCTACTTCTATAACATTCAAACAACATCCTCCAGCTGATAAGCAGGTAAATCCTGGGAGCTAAGAATTGGAAGAATCTCATAGGTGGAAAATTGGCTTGTCCAGCATGGAGACTCAGACATTTTCTGTAGGGACGACAGGAGCTCTCCTGTTTCTTCTTTGATTGGCTTTACTGAACAGCGTGATTATGGTGGGTACCCCACACCGTTGGCAATTAACTGACCTAGGAGGGCATGCCAGCCACTTAAGAGGACCAGTTAAAGGAGCCACAAGCTGGAACGCTGCAGCCCTTTTCAGTGACAGCTTTAACTGCTCCATTCCAATTTGACTGCATGGGTTATGATCATTTCAATATTTCCATCATTGTGTGTTTTGCAATGAAGATAAAATGAAGAATAGTGAAGACAACAAAGCTCCTGGAGAGTTGGTGGAATAGTGGGTCTGCAATAAGCTAGGAACATTTACAGGTTCAGTCATACATACAGTGACAGTGCAGCAAGATCACTTGGCTTGTTGGAGGCACCACAGCTTGGCCCTCAAGCTGGGTTTTCTTCATCTCTTTATTTGGGAAGTTATCACTACCTAGTTTGTACAATAAAATAAATAAGACCGGATAAATTTGCATTTTCTTTTTATGGTTACCTGGTTTTGCAGACATTAACGCTTGTGGGCATTTTTTGCAGCACGTTGAGTTTTTGTCTGCAAAGGAGATAGAAAAAATAGTGCAATCAGATATCACTATGCCGTAGATTAAATGTAAAATCTATTCCATCTTTATGGACAAGAAGCTGAAACAAGCAGTAAGATACAACCAGAATTTATCTGTATTCTGATAGGGAAGAAATAATTAAATTAGGCAGGACTCGAGTTTTGCTCACCATGCATACAAAATATGTTCACCTGTCAACTTGAAGTACTGCTGAAAATGTACAAATAAAAGTTGAAATATGATCTTGTAATTTCTATGATTGCTTATGTCCCAAGGAGGCTGACAGCACAGCCAATCAATTGTAGTTAAATGGAGGCAGTAGGTTTGATAAGCCATTAGATTTTTTCAATTCCATGCTACTGTGAATAGTACTGTGGTGACTGCAGCTAAATACACTCAGACTGAGCTCGTGATTCCCCTTAGTCAAAAACTAGTAACATTTTGATAATTTAAAGAGCTCAAACTATCAGGATAATCTGTTCCCTTGGAACATTTAAAGGAATCTCACCGGTGAGGGTATCAAGAGCTCCTCCATTCTCTGCAGAGTTGTGCTGGTAATCTTTTCTTCAAAAAAGTAGAGCCATGGAGGCTCTGGCAGTGAGACATAAATACGTAACAGGGATGTGGCCGCAATATCGTGAGTATGCAGGTCATACTAGCAACAAGGGAAAACCCGCTGGGGAAAGCTCTTTGGGAGAGTGTCCACGCAAAGATGTCAGACAAGAAATGTAAGACAGTACAGAAGGCAGTCGCAATCGGCTGTCTAACGAAGGAATAGACAGAATGCTGACAGCAGGCCAAGTTAGAAAGGGACAGGTTAGAAGAAGAGAATAAGAGACTCCGTGAAGAGGTGGCCTGCCTTTAGCGAGAAGGGAATTGATCTGCAGGGACAGAGGAGTGCGGGCTTGGTACATGTGAATCAGTAAGAGCTGGTTTTGTTGGGTCAGGACGAACATCAGCTTGCCTCTCTCTCAGGTGACTCGCTATATTCCAAGTAGCACAGCTACCTTCCCTTTTAATGTAAAGAATCTTATCCCAGGAATTTTGAGTTTGTAAGTGTCAAAGGTCAAGTTCCACTGCCCTTCAGTTCAAAACGTGAAGCCTTTCCCACCTAATGAGAAATATACTTTTGAATCCAAGCTTGTCATTTACATGGAGGATTTCTGGTGAGGAGAGACTGAAAATCTGACAATACAGACCAGTCAGAGATAGTAGG
>NW_025966170.1:9238-15196 GCF_021869965.1 Rhincodon typus
CAGGCCAGGCAGCATCAGAGGAGCAGGAAAGCTGACATTTTGGGTGTCGACCCTTCATCAGACCCAAAACATCAGCTTTCCTGCTCCCCTGATGCTGCCTGGCCTGCTGAGTTCCTCCAGCTCCACACTGTGTTATCTCTGACACCAGCATCGGCAGTTCCTGCTATCTCATCAAGTTTTCAAGAACTTAAACTCAGAAATGGCTGCAGGACTTGCCATGACCACAGATCCTAATTTTCGATCATCTGTGGACATTTTGAACTTTGTATTGCAGCATTTATCTTTTGGCTGTATCTCATCTTACAAAATAACTGTGGATGTAGATGCAGTGGCTAACTGGAGAGGAAACTTGGAATGTTACATCTGAAGGCTTCAAGGAAGTTTCAAAGTGAGAAATGCACTAAAAACTAAACTGTCATCTCCTATGAGGTTCTCAGATTGTGAACATGATCGGAACCATGACATCAGTCTGGCTGCAAGACATGTTTACATTTGTTTTCCCTCTCGAGAATACACAAACAGTTTAAAAGTGAGTTTCAACTGTGGTCTGTGTGCACACTAGTCGGAGGAAGTGTGCTGTGAAATTAACAGTCAAAGAACCATCCTGAATCACCCTACATTAAAAGGAACGGAGTTACTTGTTCTGAATGCTGGAAGCCAGTTAGTGAATCAGTTCAAAGGAAATGGACAAAAGAATTTTAGCTAACCTGCAAAGCCAAGAATTTCAAAGCGAAGTGCTCAACTATCAACATTCGACTATTTACTCTTCACTATAAACTGCTCTGTATCCCTTTTTAACTTTGATTTTTTTTTTGGACTTATTTCTGTGTGAATATGTATTGCATTATTGTTTCTTCCCATGTTTAGTAACTGCTAAACTTATTTTTCACTATGATTATTGCTATTGAGACACATTTCCAAAGATTTCAATTGATTCTTATTAAAACCAAGGGACCTAGAGAGCAATATATTTGTGTTGCATTATTTTCAATAGCAATGTTTTCAAGATCCTTTTGAGTGTATTTCAGCAAAAATATATCACAAGGCTGAACTATCAATGATATCTATAGTACAGAATTATACTTCCTGTAATATGATAATTGTTTTTGAAAGTGGAAATCATCTGTCCAAATCTTCTGCTTTCTCGATTAAAGAAATGGTCAAATTTGAAAAGAGGAACAATAGGGATAAGTCAAGTGCTTTTTTTCCCCTGTGGTCTTTGGAAGCTATTTGTTTGAAATAATATAAGTTTGCCAAACTGTCAACCCTCTGCACACGACACCAATATTTATTACAGAATTTGATTGAAGAGTTGATCTGACTACATTTGTGTCATACAAGTTGAGTTTTTTTTATTACCACGCATGTATGGTCACTCAGATAAAATGTAAAAGCATTAAAAAAAAATTGGCCGCCTACTACAAAATTTTAGAGGGAAAGTTGTTGATGACACTGCTACACAGTTAGGGTTTAAATACAGCAGCTTCTTCAAGGTGATGTTGATAAACCTACACACAGATCAGATGTCATCAACAATGTCATTATTCATTTGGTGGCTGAGTTAGTAATGTCACTGGGCTAGCAAAACCAGGGCCCAGACACGTCTGACCATGGCATCTGCTGGAATTTAAATTCCAGTTAATAAAAACTTCTTAAAAGTTTTTGAAAGTTAATGTGAGCAACTGTGGCTATGAAATTCCATCAATTGTTGTAAAAACCCATCTTTGATACTACCCTTTGGGAAAGGAACTCTGTGATTTGACCAACCCCCCAAATGCTCCCTGCTACTGCCACCAGGCCTGATCCCCCACATCACTGGTATTGGACCATGCCATTACCCGATCAAACCCCTCAACCTCCTTCCTGCTGCCAGACCGGACCACCAATTCCCAGTCCCTGCCAGACTGGAGCCCAACCCACCCTCCTACAAACCACCCTGCCAACTGCCAGGGCTCAACACCCACTCTGACTTACTATAAACACCTACCTGTCACCTTGCCATCTGGCACCCTGGTATCCTACTCAACTGGCACCCTACCTTTACTCCAGCTGCCACACTACTCGTCTGGCATATTACCACCCTACTCATTTGACACCATAATCTCCTAGCAACCTAGCATCACATTTATCTTGTAGATATTTTCTAATCAGCCTGTTCAGAGATGTTGTTACACACTCTGGAGCAGGTGGGATTTAAACCTCAGCCTTCTAGCTCAGAGGTAAGAGCATTACCACTGTGCCACAAGAACCCTCATGCATGCCTTACAAACTTAACCTTTCACAAAAGCTGTCAAAGTGGCTGTCAGGATCTTTTTTATATTTTCAAAAGATGGCAAATGACTGCTGTGAAACTGGGTTTGCCTTCCTCTGACAGCACTACACTGCAAAAGAAATGGCACAATAGAAATATAGCTCTGTATTTCTGAGAGACCCCTGAGGAGAATCTTCTCTCAGAAATGTGGCGTTTCCTTCATTTGTAAAAAGGAAGAGTTGTCCCTGGAAATTCTGGCCCAATGTTTCAACTGTCTCCACAGATGCTGCTAGACCTGCTGAGTTGCTTCAGCATTTTCAGTTTTTGTTTCAGGTTTCCAGCCTTATTTAGCTTTCATTCCATTACATTAACAACCACGGTGTGGAACAAAAAGCATCATCTTGCATTTCCATCTCTTGCAAAATGCTTTCAACTTGGGACTGCTGGTTTTCAATCCATTTCAAGTGAGAACATCTACCCATACCTATGATGATTTCAAAACTTCTTTTAAATTTCCTCTTTGCCTTTTCGTCTCCACTGAAAACAGTCCCACCTTCTCCAATCTTTCCTAATAACTAAAGTTTCTCATCCTTTAGAACCATTCTGTTAAAACTCTTATGCACCCTGTCTTCAATGCATTCACATTCTTTCTAAAGTATGAACTGCACACAGTCCTCCAGCTGAGATCTAACTAATGTCTTATATGAATCCAACATAATCTCTTTACACTTGTACTCTATGTCCCTATTAATGAAGGCTAGATAAGTGTATAAGGTGTTGAGCTGGATGAACACAGTAGCCCAGGCAGCATCAGAGGAGCAGGAAAGCTGATGTTTTGGCAGTTCCTACTATCTCTAGAATACTGTATACTTTGCTTGCAACTTCCTCTACCTGTCCTGCCATGTATAATGACATATTTACACATACACCCAGGTTTCTCTGTTTCTGCACAGCCTTTAGAATGGTACTCTTTATTGTATGATGTCTGTCCGTGTTGTTTGTACCAAAATGCATCACATTTTTCATCTTTGAACTTCACCTACCACCTGTCTGACCATCCCACCAATTAATCCATATCCTTTTGGAGTTTGGCACACTCTCCTCCTGGCAGGTTACAATGCTCCCAAGTTTTGTTATCCCCAAACTTTGAAGTTGTCCAGTGCTCACCAATGTTTGGATTTTTTTTTTATTGGAACAACTTCTCTAGTACATTGGTTAACAATCAGAGTTGACTTGCCCAGCAATCAGCACCATTTGCACTTGTAATAATTGGTGCTTGCTGAGATATTAGGCATTTCTTGCATATGTGTTGATGAGAGTAAGACGAAAAATTTCAACTGTGTGACTTTTTTTATTAGCAATGTTATTGTGAGCAGCCAAAGAAGTAAACTTACTGCTTGCTAATCAGTACATTTTTAGTGTTGCTTTTGTTTTTGAAAAAAAGATATTCAATGGCTCTTGGTGGGCCAGTGAGGAAACATCATGTGGTGTGAGCTAAGAAATAGGAGCAGCAGTCGTCTTTTCATCTCTCAAACTTGCTCCCACTTTTAATAAGATCATGGCTGATCTGATTGTGCCTTTGACTCACTTTATTGTTCCCCCTCCCACCCCTTCATAACCCATCACTCCCTTCTAGACTAAAAATCTGTCTGATCAATATTCTAGTGATTTCTGCGGTAATAAATTTCAAAGACGAATGACCTTCTGAGAAGCCAAAATTCCTCCTCATCTACATCTTAAATAAGACACCCTTATTTTTAACCATGCCCCTTAATTCTAGATTCGCCATGAGGAAACATTCTCTCTGTATTGACCCTGACAGGTTGCTTCAAAATCATATGTTTCAACTTTCATTCTTCTAAATTCCAGTGCACTTCAAGGAGGGAGATGAGAACGTTTTCCTGCAATGGTATGCTTCCTTGGAAGTCTGTTCCTCAGAAGGAGGAAGAGGAGGGCATCGTTTGAATAATTTTAAGGCAGAGTTGGATTGATTCCCTTGGTTAAAAAAATCGATGGTCAAAGGACAGGAATATGGAATTCAAAATATAAACACATCAGCTGTGGTCTTATTGAACGATAAAGTTCTTCAAGGAGCCAATGGCCTACTTCAGCTCCTAATTTGTATGTTTGTATTTTTATACATTCCGCTGCACAGACCCAACCTGCTCAACCTTTCCTCATAAACCAATCCCTTCATTTCAAAGATCAGCCTGGTGGATCTTCTACGAACAGCCTACAATATTGATAAATAAGAAGATTAAACCTACACACCTCTATACTATGTTCTGTAGCAAGACTTTCCTACTTTTTACACCCCATGCCTCTATTGACATTTATCCATACACCACCAAGAAAATAACAAATCCTTGTTGAATTAGCTGATACCTGGTTTGATTGGTGGTAGATGCATTACATTTGGCTTAAACACCAACTAGGGGAAATACCAACTAGGATTGAGTCCTTGATGATAAAACAGCGGTACAAAAGAAAAATATTGAAAATATGAACCTGAAACAGAAAATCCTGGAAATACCAAGAGTGTATTGGAACATTTGTGGAGAAAATTTCAGGTTGAGTTTCTTTTGTATCATAATGTACCATTAACTTCTGAAAGTAAATGCATAGAAGTCAGGTAAAGTGAGACTGGATTTGGGTGTAATGCCGTTCTCATGAGACACAATTTTTCTTCTACCTTCTTCACTCTCCTGTTTTAATACATATAACATTTGTGTATTCAGTCCTGTGACTTGTGCTCAGTTATCATGCATCTATCTACCCCAGTCCCATTTTCCATTACTTTGGTAGCTTGTATGCAATGGTCAAATAAATGTTGATCTAAATACTTCATTACAGTTTGACCTGTATCATCATTATTTCATGCAGTGAGTTCCAGGTACCTGCCGCAGTCCAGATGAATAAAATCTTCTTTAAATCCCCTGTAAACCTCCTGCCCTTTAACTCAATCTATGCTCTCTCGTTATTGATCCCTCCACCAAGGGGAAAACTTTCTATCTATGCTCCCCATAATTTTATATCTCAACCCACCGCCACCCACAATCTTCTCTGAAAGTCAGGAAGACAACTACATCCTTGCTAGTCTCTTTCCATAGCTGAAACACTCCAGTCCAAGCAAATCCTTCCTTGCTCTTGTATTCAGTGCTTTGATTAATAAAGGCCCTTATCCTTTATGACTTCTTAACCATCTTATCCACGTGTCCTGTTGCCACCAAAGATTTCTGGATACACGTATTGAAGTTGTCCTGATCTTCTGTACTTCCTAGGCTCTTACCAAATAATGTGTACTCCTTTGCGTTGTTAGTCTAAAATGGATAAACTCGCTGTTCCAGATTAAATTTCAGTTGCTACCATTCTGCCTATCTGACCAGCCCGTCTGTATTGTTCTGTAGTCTAAGGCTTTCCTGCATGCTACTTACCGTTGACTTCTGAAAGTAAATGCATGGAAGAGCCCAGCTCTTAAAAAAGTCTCTGAAGTAGCTCAACACGATCCAAGATAAAGCTGTAGGCTTGACTGACATCCCATCCACCAAATTAAATATTCACTCTCTCCGTCACCGATGTATAGTTGCTGCAGTTGAACCACGTAAAGGACGCACTGCAACAACACTGCATGCTATTTACCACACCAGCATTTTCACATCATCTGCAAATTTACAGATCATGCCTCCTACATTGTTTCAGAGATAGTA
>NW_025966170.1:15696-21739 GCF_021869965.1 Rhincodon typus
GGAGTCAGAGATAACACAGTGTGAAGCTGGAGGAACACAGCAGGCCAGGCAGCATCAGAGGAGCAGGAGAGCTGACGTTTCAGGTCAGGATCCTTCTTCAGAACTGAAGAAGGGTCCCGACCTGAAACATCAGCTTTCCTGCTCTTCTGATGTTGCCTGGCCTGCTGTGTTCCTCCAGCTCCACACTGTGTTATCTCTGACTCCAGCATCAGCAGTTCATACTATCTCTGAGGCTAGAGGGGCTGAATGGTCTACTGCTCCTAATTTGTACATTTGCATGAATATATATTCATCAGATTATTACTGATAATTCCAGTACAGAATTTAGGAGAAACTTCATTTACACAGAGAATGATGGGCACATGAGAGTAAAAAGAGTAGGGTGAGAAAGGATAATAAAAGTTAGGTAAGAGTGGGATAGCATGAGGATAATCACCAACGGAGATCGGTCAGACTGAACACTCTGCTGCAGTGCTGTAAATGATTTTTGAAGGGTCAAACAAGCTGGAAACCAGAGCTGAGCAGAATGAGATCATCAGCTCACTATCTAAAAGCCACGAGGCTGAAATGCTACGACAGGTTGTAGCACACAGCCCTGAGAGAGCGTGTAACTGACCGCAGGAGGGCTACGCTGTACACACATCACAAGGACATATTCTGCATCATACGTTAAGCTGTACTCACTACTTGCCTTGGCTCTTAGCCTGATATTGCCAAAAAGTTTAATAGACTGTTAGCCAAAGTCTCTCTGCTCTTCCATAATTCTCACTTTCTCGCCATCTAAAAGAAAATCCTGATCTAACTTTGTAGGGTCCACTGTGGCTTTAGCCACACTGAGCTCCAGCTGCTACAGGCACACACACAATGTCCCTTTCTTTGTAACATCCCACTCTGGCCTACAGTACTTACTACACCCCTAGACTTGGTGTTAGCTGCAAATCTGGATCTTCCCTCATCCAAATCACTAACAAGCACACTGGAAAGTTATCGACAATATACAGCAGCTCGGGAGCTCACATAGACAACAACCCTCTGTTTCTAAAATGAGAGGGTGAATGAAAATAAGAAAGTGAGAACTAGGAACATGAGTAGGCCATTCAGCCCCTTTGAGTTAGCTCTGCCACTCAGTGAGGTCACGATCTGGGGCAGGGAATTCCAAAGAGTCACCACCCTCTGAGTGAAGTAATTCCCCCGTGTTTCAATCCTAAGTGTCCTTGCCCCTTATTCTGAGATTCCTCCACCTGATTCTGGACACCCCGCAGCCAGAGAGAAACATCATTTATGTATCCATTCTGCTGAGCCCTGTAAGGATTTTGTATGATCGAATGAGCCCACCTGAGTTTAAAAGGCCCAGTGTTTAATTTAAATGTTCTGTTTTCACACTATGACTGTGGTGTTGGTATTTACAGCTCGGACTGTGTACACTACCGTGGGATCCTCAGTGAATTTCTCAGCACAGCTGACGTACCCCATGTGCCTCAATGCGACCTGGCTCTGGAAACCGCAGCACAATTGTTCAGGAAGGGGGAAACGATTGGCACTGACGGCACAGAACTCCAGCGAAATGTCTCTCGATGGTAGTCTTAACCCCTTGCAGGGACGGCTGCATATCCTGGCAGGTTGCAGGCTGCAGATTGATGGGGTGGAGTTTACAGACGCTGGGAACTTCATCTTTCGACAGGACAGCAATGGAAGTCTCAGAGAAACAGTGTTCCAACTCATCACAGTAGAAGGTAAGGGAGGAATACTTTCACCTCTAAGCAGGGGAGACAATGTCCTAGTGGTAATATCCAGAGACCCAGGTAATGTTCTGGGGGACCTGGGTTCGAATCCTGCCACAGCAAATTAGTGGCATTTGAATTTAATCAAAGATCTGGAATTAAAAGCCTCATAGAACATAGAACAGTACAGGCCTTTCGGCCCACGATGTTGTGCTGACCTATTATCCTACTAAGATCAAACTATCCTACATTTTACTATCATCTATTTGCCTATCCAAGAGTCGCTTATATGTCCCTAAAGTATCTGACTTCACTACCACTGCCGGCAGCGCATTCCACGCACCCACCACTCTCTGCGTAAAGAACCTACCTCCGACATCTCCCCTATACCTTCCTCCAATCACCTTAAAATTATGCCCCCTTGTAACAGTCATTTCCGCCCTGGGAAAAAGTATCTGGCTATCCACTCTATCTATGCCTCTCATCATCTTGTACAGCTCTATCAAGTCAACTCTCATCCTTCTTCGCTCCAATGAAAAAAGCCCTAGCTCCCTCAATCTTTCCCTCCGAGGAAACCACCATCTTACAGCAACGTGTCTGACTCTTAACTGCCCTTTGGGCAATTAGGGATGGACAATAGCAACTCCCAAATCATGAGTGAATTAACAAAAAAAATTCAGCTGTGGTTTGGCTGGAAGCACACACACTCATCAGAGGGGGTACTGCATGATCAAAGGATCATTACTGCGATATCAAGAAGTTAGTATTGAGGGAGTGTTGCATTGTCAGTACATCAGCACAGAGAGAATATGCAGGGATAGAGGAGTAGAACTGAGGGTGTGCTGCATTGTTTCAGAGGCAGTAACTGGCAAATGAGGAAAATGTTGTAGAGTCTAGCAAGCTGAACAGTCATTCGCTTTGAAACAGTATTTATTGGTGAATACAGGCTTAAACACCAGCAGATTTAAAGCACATCAAAATCAGATCTAAAAAACACTTTACAGTAATGTGATTAATCAGCACATTGAAAAGAAATGGAAAATTATATAATATTTTGTAGCCAATTCAAATTCAAAGCAAGAAAATACGGAACAAGAGATTCACATAAACAATGTTCTTAAGATTCAGCATTAATTTAGTACCAAGACTGAAGCTAACAAGTTAACATATTATTATATTCAGTGGGTCCAACTTAGATGATGTTATTAGCATCTGAAATATCAAAGAGCGTACTGACACTTTTGAAGATGCGCTGAAAATGTTTGATAAGTTCTTCAATTCAAGAACAAATAACTTGAAAAAGCAAGACTGAATGGGAGAATCCATCAACCAGAAGAATCTCATGATTCAATTTCATGAATGACCCATACAGTGCAGTAGAAAATTGTACACATGAAATTTTTACATCAAAATTCATAAAAGATTGAATTGTTGTTGGAACTCTTGATGAAACATTGTCAAATTTCTTAGAGTCTAAGGAAGACTAAATTTGGAGAAATCTATTCAAATTGTGCTGGAAAGAGAAACTACAAAGACTCTCAGACAGACAGATCCTGAGGGGAAGAGGCCAACACTAACTCAAGAGGGCAACAGGGTCTATTAACTTTATAAAGTGAGGATAATCAAGTGACAATTCAACACAGAGAACAAACCAAGCACCTGAATACCAGTGTCAGCACTGCAGGACAGCGAGGGCTCACAGACACAATCACATCAAACACTATCACAAAGGAATTGCACAATTTCAAAACCATAGGTCACTTCCAGAAGATGTGCAGATGTAAGACATTGTTTCAGAGCAGAGGAGGTAAAGGTGATGACATTAATAAAGTGGTCGATACAGTAGAACACCCAACACCATTAGAAAAGATACTTTCACAAGACACCTCCATTGGAAAAGAAAGCCAAGGCATTCCCAGGGAAAATAACTAATCCAAACAAGTTAGGAGAAGCAGAACTTATCTACATCAATGGACAGCCTTATTTTATGCATGACAAGGTGTGAGTGTTACTGTCCTACCAGACCTGATACCATGCCTCATGAGATAGATGTTCCCACCTACATATATAAGTCTACGTATGTCTAACTGTCAGAAGTAGTGGGGTTCTACAAATTACAGTATAGTGCAATGCAAATAAGAGATTTGATTAGTTGTATGTTGTTTGCAGTCACTCAACTTCATTTTTGAGCATGCATGTATTTCTCAACCTCAACTTGAACAGAAGAGTTTGAGGAAATTGAAAACCTCCCACAGAACAACAGGTCCAGGAACAAACCACTGCTTAAACAATGGCCCAGGAACAGATCATTACTGACTAACTGGGTAAGAGGCAAGCAATAGAAGGCATTATCAGGCTTCAAGATTCATGGCAGAACGCAAACAGAAGAAAGAATCTGTAGACATTAGCTATGATGGGAAGTGTTTCATACAGCCAAAAGGAAACAATAGTCAGCAAGCCAAAATTCAGCAGGAACAAAACAACGACCAGGCTGGTCCAGAAGATTAAGTCATTTGGGATCCATGGTGAGTTGGTATGTTGGATACAAAATTGGCTTGGTCATAGAACACAGAGGGTAGTTATGGAGGCTTATTTCTGACTGGAGGTCTGTCACCAGTGGTGCTCTACAAGGATCAATGCTGGGACCTCTGTTGTTCATAACATATATAAATGATTTGGATGATAATGTAGGTGGTCTGATTAGTAAATTTGCAGAAGGTACGAAAATTGGTGGAGCTGTGAACAGTAAGGAAGGTTGTCAAAGGATAGAGCAGTATACAGAAAAGTTGAAACGTTGGACGGAGAAATGGCAGACAGAGTTTAATCCAGGCAAGTGTGAGGTGATGCATTTTGGGAGGTCAAAGCAAGAGGAAAGTATACTGTAAATGGCAGGACCCTTAAGAACATTGATGCACAGAGAGATCTTGGGTCAAGTCCATAGCTCATTCTCCTCGTGAACATGCACATTCTCCTCGTGTCTGTGCGGGTTTCTTCCAGGTGTTCACGTTTCCTCCCACAGTCCAAAGATGTGTGGGTTAGATGGATTGACCATGGGAAATTGCCATTGGTGACCAGGGAGATGCACGTTAGGTGGATTGGCCATGGGAATTGCAGGGTTACAGGGATAGTGGGTGTGGGTCTGGATGGGACGCTTTTCAGAGGTTCGCTGTGGACTCGATGGCCTGAATGGTTTGCTGACACACTCTAGGTATTCTATGGTTCTATGATTTTAAGTCATGTTATAGCTGTATAAAACTTTAGTTAGGCCACATTTAAAATATTGTGTGCAGTTCCGTCGCCACTCTATGGGAAGGATGTGGAGAATGTACAGAGGGTGCAAAAAAGGTTTAATAGATGTTACCTGGATTGAGGTGTACTAACAAACTTGGATTGTTTTCCTAGTGTCGGAGGTTGAAGGCAACCTGATAAGAAGTACATAAAATTATGATGACAACTCGTCTACTGAGGTAGTATGGGCTGAGGTTAGAACCAGGAAAGGAGAGGTCACCCTGTTGGGAGTTTTCTATAGGCCTCCGAAAAGTTCCAGAGATGTAGAGGAAAAGATTGCAAAGATGATTCTGGATAGGAGCGAAAGTAACAGGGTAGTTGTTATGGGGGACTTTAACTTTCCAAATATTGACTGGAAACGCTATAGTTCGAGTACTTCAGATGGGTCAGTTTTTGTCCAATGTGTGCAGGAGGGTTTCCTGACACAGTATGTAGATAGGCCAACAAGAGGTGAGGCCACATTGGATTTGGTACTGGGTAATGAACCAGGCCAGGTGTTAGATTTGGAGGTAGGAGAGCACTTTGGTGATAGTGACCACCATTCGGTTACGTTTACTTTAGCAATGGAAAGGGATCGGTATATAAAGCAGGGCAAGAGTTATAGCTGGGGGAAAGGCAATTATGAGGCGATGAGGCAAGATTTAGGATGCATAGGATGGAGAAGGAAACTGCAGGGGCTGGGCACAATTGAAATGTGGAGCTTGTTCAAGGAACAGCTACTGCGTGTCCTTGAGAAGTATGTACCTGTCAGGCAGGGAGGAAGTGGTCGAGCGAGGGAACCGTGGTTTACTAAAGAAGTTGAATCTCTTGTCAAGTGGAAGAAGGAGGCTTATGTAGAGATGAGGCGTGAAGGCTCAGTGAGGGCGCTTGACAGTTACAAGTTAGCCAGGAAGGACCTAAAGAGAGAGCTAAGAAGAGCCAGGAGGGGACATGAGAAGTCTTTAGCAGGTAGGATCAAGGAAAACCCTAAAGCTTTCTATAGGTATGTCAGGAATAAAAGAATGACTAGAGTAAGATTGGGGCCGGTCAAGGAC
>NW_025966170.1:22239-30037 GCF_021869965.1 Rhincodon typus
TGACTCTGACTCCAGCATCTGCAGTTCTTGCTTTCTCCAACATCTTGCATTTACCCTGTCAAGGCTTCGAAGAATTTTGTGGTTTCAATAAAGTCTTCTCTCATTTTTCTAAACTTCAGAGAGAACAGGCCCAACCTGCTCAACATATTTTCTTAAGAAAATGCCTCCAGACCTGGGAACAACTTAACGAATCTTCTCTGGATGTTTGCAATGCCAATATCCTATTGGATTGACAGGAACCATTTGTTTAATCCTCAATATTAACTCCACAGCCTTTTCTGCTACTTGCATTCCAACTCGTATTAAGTTTAGTGCAGTCAATATTGAAGGATATACCAAAGTTTATCATTCACTGTTTTGGGTACTGTTCATTACCTTCCAGTGGTATCCTATGTGAACTCTAGATCACTACCTATCCTTTCCATCACAAAGGCCATTTATTTCAGAGATAGTAGGAACTGCAGATGCTGGAGAATCTGAGATAACAAGGTGTAGAGCTGGATGAACACAGCAGGCCAAGCAGCATCAGAGGAGCAGGAAGACTGACGTTTCGGGCCCAGACACTTCTTCAGAAATGGGGGAGGGGAAGGGGGTTCTGAAATAAATAAGGAGAGAGGGGGAGGCGGATAGAAGATGGATAGAGGAGAAGATAGGTGGAGAGGAGACAGACGGGTCAAAGAGGCGGGGATGGAGCCAGTAAAGGTGAGTGTAGGTGGGGAGTTAGGGAGGACGGACAGGTCAGGAGGGCGGGATGAGGTTAGTAGGTAGGAGATGGGGCTTGAGGTGGGAGGAGGGGGTAGGTGGGAGGAAGGACAGGTTAGGGAGGCAGGGACAAGCTGGGCTGGTTTTGGGATGCAGTAGGGGGAGGGGAGATCTTGAAGCTTGTGAAGTCCACATTATACCATTGGGCTGCAGGGTTCCCAAGCAGAATATGAGGTGCTGTTCCTGCAACCTTCTGGTGACATCGTTGTGGCAGTGCAGGAGGCCCAGGATGGACATGTCTTCTGCGGAATGGGAGGTGGAGTTGAAATGGTTCACGACTGGGAGATGCAGTTGTTTAGTGCGAACCGAGCATAGGTGTTCTGCAAAGCGGTCCCCAAGCCTCCGCTTGGTTTCTCCAATGTAGGGGAGGCCACAACGGGAACAGCAGATGCAGTATACTACATTAGCAAATGTGCAGGTGAACATCTGCTTGATGTGGAAAGTCTTCTTGGGGCCTGGGATGGGGGTGAGGGGGGAGGTGTAGGGGCAGGTGTAGCACTTCCTGCGTTTGCAGGGAAAAGTGCCGGGTGTGGTGGGGCTGGAGGGGAGTGTGGAGCAGACAAGGGAGTCCCAGAGAGAGTGGTTCCTCCGGAAAGCAGATAAGGGTGGGGAGGGAAAAATGTGTTTGGTGGTGGGGTCAGATTGCAGATGGCGGAAGTGTCGGAGGATGATGCGTTGGATCCGGAGGTTGGTGGAGTGGTATGTGAGGACGAGGGGGATTCTGTTTTGGTTGTTATTGCGGGGAGGGAGTGTGAGGGATGAGTTGCGGGAGACACGGTCAAGGCCGTTCTCGATCACTGATGGGGGGGATGTTGCAGTCCTTGAAAAACGAGGACATCTGAGATGTACGGGAGTGGAATGCCTCATCCTGGGAGCAGATGCGGCAGAGGCAAAGGAATTGGAAATAGGGGATGGCATTTTTGCAGGAAGGTGGGTGGGAGGAGGTGTATTCTAGGTAGCTGTGGGAGTCGGTGGACTTGAAATGGATATCAGTTTCTAGGTGGATGCCAGACATGGAAACAGAGAGGTCCAGGAAGGAGAGAAAGGTATCAGAGATGGTCCAGGTGAACCTAAGGTTGGGGTGGAAGGTGTTGGTGAAGTGGATGAACTGTTTAAGCTCCTCATGGGAGCACGAGGCGGCGCCGATACAGTCATCAATGTAACGGAGGAAGAGGTGGGGTTTAGGGCCAGTGTAGCTACGGAAGAGGGATTGTTCCACGTAACCTACAAAGATTTATTTATTTCACCTCGCAACATGATCCATCTGTACACAGTCTGCCATTTAAATCTCCATTCTTGCTTTTGTCACCTTGAGACTTTCCAATGTTCTCCTGGCCAGCCTCCCAAGTTCTGCAAACTGTAAACTTGAACTCATCCAAATCATTACTGCTCATATTTCACACTCACAGCAAACTCCGTTCACCCAACTCTCCTATGATCACTGAGCCTCATTGGCTTCATATATCGTCTTGATTTTTAAATTTCGTCCTTGTTAACAAATCTTTGCCACTGTATTCTAAAGAATGTGCTGAAGCCTGTCATACACTGTTTGTCACCCAGAGGTGTATAATAAAAACCAGAGATTATTATGTATGAAATATTATACTAAATATTATCCGTCATTGTTTTATTTATTGGGATCTTTGTTAAAGTCTATAATTCAATGTTTTACATGCTGCAGAAGATATTATATCCATTGTTTTATAAATTGGTTGTGTATACTGAAGCTTATCATCCCTACATTACAGTGACTCTCAAATGCAAAAGGACTTCCTTGGCTGTGAAGAACGTTGGAACTTCCTGAGGTCATGAAAGGCGCCATATAAATGCAAGTCTTTTTTTTTAAGTCATTCAACAATTTCTGAACCAAGGAGTATACTGTGTCAGAAGCTGCTAGAAACGCTTAGCAGGTCAGACAGTATCCGCAGAGAGAGGAACAGGAGTTAATGTTTCACTTCAATAAGCTTTCCTCAGAACAGAAAGAAGTGAGAGACAGGTACAAAGGCATGAAAGGGTGAAGGAAGTTATAAGATAAGGGGGAAGGCTGAAACACAGGAGGGATTAAATGGAAAGTGGGATAATGATCAAGTCAGACAAATATGCTGGTGGGACAAATTAAGAATAGAGTGAGTATCCCAAATGCCAAAATGACACCTGCACATGTGCAGATGTGGCCCCTGATGTCAGCCAGCAGTGGATCAGTGTGGTGGTGACCACACTATCCCTCACCAGCCACTGCCGATACCTCACTGCCCGCTCTGTCCAGTAGCCATGCCGCCCAGGGAGGGGCCCTTCCCAGAGTCTGGAGGCCATGCCTGTGGGTGGGGCTGCTGTTAACACCACTCCCCCACACCCTCGCCCCCTACTCCCCACCACCACCATCCTGAGGATGTCGGCCTCCAAGTCCTGAATTCCGCTTCCTTTGTTTATTGACATTTGTGGCAGCGTCATTTTTAAGATTGACTGCTGCTTTCCTCCCATCACTTCCAAGTGACATCAGGTCCTTTACATGTACGCACACTCTGCGCCACCTAGAGGTGGCATTTGCAGCAGACATAGCCAATTGACAAATAAATGCTAAGTTCAGATGAGGTGCAAAGGGCAACATCGAAACAATTTCCAGCCCCAGCTGTGTGGTTATGATCTAAAGTGATTGAATTTGATTGTTGAGTCCTGAAACCTGTGAAGTCGTGAATCGAAAGCTGAGGTGCTATTCCTTGAGTTTCCACTGACCTTCACTGAAACAGTGTCGGAGACTGAAGACCAAGATATCAGTGGGAATGGGACACAGAATTAAAATGTTAAGTAAGTGGAAACTGAAGCTCCACTAGGAGACAGAGGCATTAAACAAAAACTAAAATCCATTCTGAGTTAAGTCTCTACAATGCAGAGACGGCCACATTAGGGGCAGCTCATACGTCTTCTAAAGTGAAAGATGTACAAATAAATCATGGGCTCTGGATAGCAAGCAGGGAGGAGGTGAAGGAGTAGATGGCACATCTCCTATCCTTGCATGGGAAGCTGTCATTGTAAGGGGTGGGATTTGGGGTATTAGAGGAGTGGACCGAGGTATCACCAATGGAATGGGATAGAATATGTGGAGAAGAAGGGTTTGATGGTGTTCCTTGGAGACAGTAAAGGTTGTAAGATAGGAGAAGTGTAGGAAATGTGTTGGGCACTGTTAATCACAGTGACAGGAGTAGGATAGGTGAGATTACAGAGTTAAGGAAAATGACAGACATTTCAGAGGTGCTTGTATGTATGATGGTATGATCAGAACAAATGAGACAGGGCTGAAGTAACTGGAAGAATGGAGTAGGCGCCTCACAGAAAACAGTATCAAAAGAAATGTAGTCAAGGTATTGTGGAAATTTGAAATGGAAAAAGAAAATGAAATAATTAACAGATCAGTCAGCATTGGTGGAGAGAGAAACAGATCTTAAGACCATTTCGAGCTGATGACCTCTGTCATTAGCCTTACCATTGGATCATAGAATGATGTAGCGCAAGAGGAGACCAGTCAATCCATTATCCATTTGCTGGCCTCTTGCTCAAATTTTCTGGTCTGTGTTGTTTCACCAGAGCCATCCACAAATTTTCTCTTCAAGTTTTTCTTTTGTAATTTACTATGAAATCTGCTTCCACCACCCTTACAGGTATTTCCCATCATGATAGCGCACAATGTAAAAAATGGTTCTCCATGTTGTGTCTTTTTCCTTCTGGTGTAGGAGGTTCAGTGGCACAATGTGTAGTCCCTACCTCTGAGCCAGAAGATCTGCATTCAAGTCCACCTATGCACTCTCCCCAACTTGAAGACCACAGAAGATGTGATCATGACTTGGGCAAAACAGGTTGATTCTTAGTCCTTCCAATGTGCCAATGGCAAGCATCAAGAGTACAGGAGTGTTCTAATCAACAGCACCATGCAGTACCAGTGCACGAGCTTCCTAATGTTAAAATTCTCCAAACATAGGTTCTTGTGTGGCAAGTCTCCTTCTTGCTTTGTGGGCACTGCCAGAAGAATTACATTTCTTTTGGCAAACGCCTTACATCTCTGCCCGTTGCCACTGTCAACAGTCTGTCCTCGTTTGCTCAATCAAAACCATTCATGATTTTTGATCTGTCAGATCTCCATAAAACCTCTTCTGCTTCAAAGAGAACCAGCCCAACTTGTCTAGTCTTTTCATCAAGATGAATGCCGTCATCCTGGAGACCAATCTAATAAACACAATTTAGTGGGATCGTGGTGGCTTCATTGGGTAAAATGCTCGGAGAACCAGGCTATTGCCATACACATACAGGTTCAAATCCTGCCATGGCAGTAGGTAGACACCCAATTAAAATGACCGGTTAACTTTAATTAATTACTAAAATCTGTAATTGAAAGCTCGTCTCTGTAATGGTGACCATGTAACTATCATCAATTGTCAGAAAAATCCATCAGGTTCACAAATGTCTTTGAGGGAAGAAAATATGCCATCCTTACCCAGACTGGCTGACATTAGACTCTAAATCCACAGCAATGTGGTTGATTCTTAATTGCTTTCTGACTTGGCAAGTCAATCAGGTCAAGGGCAATTAGGGATGGTCAACAAAGGCTGGCCCTGTTGGTGATGTCTTCATCCTGTGAGAAAATGAAAAATAAATCTCTTCTTGCTCGTACAGAAATTGAATATCACTGGAAAAAGACATGTCACCAAAGGTTTTCATTTTCAATTAACCAGGAAGAATGCAAGAATGCCAACTTTCAAATGAACACAACAATTTATACAAAACTAAAAAAAACTCAATAAACTCTGTTTGCTAGAAATCAGAAACAAAAACAGAAATTGACGTTAAAAACTCAGCAGAATCTGTGGAGAGAAAGCAGAGTTAATGTTTCGAGTCCAGTGACCATTCTTCAGAACTGATATTAGCATGGAAAAGGTTGGGATATATGCTGAAGATGAGGTGTGGGGAGGGGCAAGGAGTGAATGATAGGTGGAGATGGAGACCAAAGAGAGAGTAAAACAGTTGGATAGACAAAGGCATGGTTAAAGGTCAGCCTGGGAGAATCAATAGCTGCGAATAGCATCGCATTTCCCACTTAAGAACGCTGCAGCCTTCACGACTCAACATTGAGTTCAATAATTTTGAGGCCTGACCATCTTCTCCCATGTCCTTACCCCAACCTGCCCACACACAAGACCTTGTCATCATATGGGCTGCTACCACAAACAACCCATTGTCAGCCAGTAATGGACCCCATTGGCAGCTATTCTGGAATTACTCAGCAGGTCTGGCGGAGAGAGAAAAACAGAGTTAACATGTAGGGTAGATGGTACTTCTTTGGAACTGGAGTAACTGGAGCTGTTCCAATCAGCTGGCTAAGGGCTGATTTTGCCAAATCACCTCCCTGTTGTAGTCACCCTTCCCAACGCTGACCCCATGGACTGTGCCAGTGAGCCAGCTCTCACCACCCTCTCCATATCTCCTTCCAGGATGTCCACCCACTCTGGTACAAAGCCCTTAGCACCAATGAGTTTATGGTAGAGGATTGCATTGAGGTTATGACCTTGACATTAACCTGGCTGGGTAGCAATTACACCTCCCTCTGTATGAACTATTGCACCTAGTTATGCCTTCCACTGCCTTAGACACACCTTAGTCAGTTCCTTTGTGCCTCTGGTTAACCCAGCTTCTTTGAGCATCTCATCTGGTTGTATCTCTCACATGCCTCATTTAAACTCCTTGTTCAACAACAGCCAGATAACCATTACACAGCGCAGTATTATTCACCTGTCCAGCACAGACCACCCCCAACACACCTTGCTGACTCTTAATTGAGTGCAGCAGTGCAAATTATAACTGTGCCACCCTCTCCCCACTCAGAACCCTTCCCTCGCTCCACGACACATCCACCTGCTGATGAAGACTCACTAACTGATTGAAACCATCCACGCTGCTCCTCACTTCCCACTCTACGATGACCTGACCAATTCACCTCCTGTCCATCTGCCATTTCGATGCCTCATCTGAAGCAACTTTCCTGAGGAAGATCTACCAGCAGGGATGGCATAGGAAACATGGGAGATCACTAACACGTTCCTTGGGACATACTTCATTGGTCAAATGGCATGTTCGAACTACCACGGTGAAATTGGCTCTTGCTAAACAGGTTCAGGAGAAGCCATGATGTGGAGGTGCCAGTGGTTGGACTGGGGTGAACAAGGTCAAAAATCACACGACACAAGGTTATAGTCGAACAGGCTTATTTGAAGACACAAGCTTTCGGAGTCTCACTCCTTCTTCAGGTGAAGAAGGTTCAAGAGAAGTCCTTCCATTGCCAGCAGTACAAACTCTTGATGTACTTGTGAGGAAACACAAATTCCTGAGGAGTGACCCCTGTACAGAGTAAGTGGTGGACTATTCCCCTTACTCACAGCAAATGAAGAGGCAATCACTTGGTTTTGGGACTTTGCACATGCTAAATATATCTACCTCCCATCCAAGTAGCACACCCAATTCCCTCACGGAGGTATCTTCATTGCTTTTCACATGCAAGTAACGATTATTGTGGAACATCGCTTCCAACCTTCTCCCACCTTCCCCTGCTCTGAATAGCTACCTTTAGTTTTCAATGTCTACTATGAGGCATCTTATTCGAGGGCTGCAAACTGCACTCCCCTGCTTTGTGACGCAAGGCAGAAAAATTTAACACAGACATAAAACACAAAGTGATACATTTTAGCAGGAAAGTGAGAAGAAGCAATATAATCACAAATTTACATTTCTAAAGGGGATGCAGGAACAAAGTGACAAATGAACAAAAGAATAGACTATTTGACTCTTCAAGATTGCATTGAATAAGATAGTGGCTGATCTTTTTATGTCTGAACTCTGCTTCACTGTTTCAGAGATAGTAGGAACTGCAGATGCTGGAGAATCTGAGATAACAAGGTGTAGAGCTGGATGAACACAGCAGGCCAAGCAGCATCAGAGGAGCAGGAAAGCTGACGTTTCGGGCCCAGACCCTTCTTCAGAAAGGTCTAGGCCC
>NW_025966170.1:30537-37548 GCF_021869965.1 Rhincodon typus
GGGTGGACAAAGTCAGAAGTCACACGACACCTGGTTATAGTCCAACAAGTTTATTTGAAACCAAACACTTCTGAGTCTGAGGAATGAAATGTTTGTACATAATAGTTACTTGCAATAAATGTTTATTGGATTCTTCAAGACCATAATATTCACTTTCAGTCACTTATGTTGTGGGAGATAGTCGAAGCATTGCTCTATCAGGTAAAAGAAAAGACAGTTGGAGACAAAGCCACACCCACATTGATGAATTTTGTGGAACCAGCCAGTGTTACTGGTCTCTTCCATCAGCTCCCACACCCTTAGCTCAGGTTTGGCTTGTATCCATTCAGCATGCCCAACTGATTGAGACATATCCCTTCAACTATGCTTTAAAATAAACTAACTCAAAGCAAATTGCATGATTTCATCTGTCACTTTTTATTTGAGTGAGAAACCAAACACAAGCATTTCAAACAGAAAGTGCTGCTTATGACATCCTTCCTCTCTACTCAGCCAATCCCAAATACATAACAGCTAACTCAGGGACAACACATTCTCAAATGTTTAACACCCCTAGTCCGAGGCCTATCACAATGGATAACCTGGATTTATGTAGTGCCTTCAGTGCAGGAAACATCCCAAGGCACTTCACAGCATTGTAGATAAAATTTGATACACAAGGAGGCATTAAAGGAAATCAGTTTCAAGGAGCAACTTAGATGAGGAGGAAGAGTTGGAGAGGTATCTCACTTGTTGGCTCCCAATTAAGCATCAGGAAGGTGTACAGTTGTTCCTGGTGCAAAGCCTGACAATGCAAGGGTAGGGCTCCGTTTTGCTGACACTATAAAGGATGTTCAGTGGATATAGTTGGTCAATCCACTGTGGCCTTGATTCTAGGTATCTCTGGTGGGTGAGTAAGTGGACAGGAACAAGTCATCACTCATCTTTTTTACCTTAATTTTCAAACTGAGTGACAGTATGTATTTGTGTGGAGAACACGCATGTCAGGCAACCAGTGAACTGCCATATACCCAGGGTTTCCACACTGAAAAGGTGATGGTAGGCAAAGGGCCAAATCTAGAGCAGATCTCGTCCTGAAATCTTGACTTTGGGTTTGACAGCATCTGACTGGCTTTGAAACCCAACCCCGGTGCTGAACACAAATCTGTCCCTCTATGCCAATAGAGTCATGGAAGTAGGACCCAATTGAAAACTTACATTGAGAAGAAACAAACAAAAACAATGCAGGGCTCCCAGCCAATTAGGTTACCACACAACATGATCCCAAGCAATGTCAATTTTGCAGACTTGACGTTAAAGTAACATGACAGAACGATACCATTTGACTTTGGAACTGGAGACAAGAAGTAAATAAGATATAATTCCTGCTTCTGATGGCTGTTCCTTCAGAAAGTCCACTTTCAGATGGACAAGCATGTGTATGTCCAAGATGACAATTGCAGTCCATTAAGTCAATAATCTTGAGTGGCCTGGCTAAATGTTGGCCTGCAGGGGATGTTACAAAATTCCACTTGAATTTTTGGGATTGTTCCCAGTTTGCAGTCCGTAGCTTCTGGAGAGGGAGGGGCAGAAGAAACAAAGCTGTGACAAACACAACACAACATCAGATATAATTCAGGAAAGCTTGAAATACGATGACAACATCACCCTCTGAAATTGCAGATGTAAAGATCAGACCCTGGTGGAGCATCAAACCTGGAGGCAGAAAGAATCGAGGCAGAGCAGGTTCTGATGAGTGTACTTGGCAGGGTCTTCTCTCTTTGCCAGGACAGCTGTATGAAAGATGGTTCCACTTGGGAGTGGTGGAGGTGGGAGATCATAAATTTCACCAGGAAATCCAACAGGAATTCAGGAGGAACATCTTTGCCCAGAAAGTGTTGAGAATCTGGAGCTTGCTCCCACAGGGTGAATAGTGTCGATACATTTAAGCAGAAGCTAGATTAGCACAAAGAAGGGCAACGGAACTGAAGGCACGTTGATGGGACACAATGAAGTTGTGTGGGAAGAAGCTCATATGGAGCACAATTACCAACATTGACCAGTTGGCCTGAATGGCCTGCAGACTCAGCACCGTCCTATGAATAGTTAGCATTATTCAGCAGTTGTTAATTCTGGTCACTTTAGCAGAATCATCAATCCTCGAAAAGCTGCCAGAACAAGAGGGCCCTCACTTTCCCATTGGCCTCTTTAATTGGGTTTCCACTCTCCTCTTGATTTCAGCATGTCTTTAGCCCGACAATCTCTCGATTCTCCTGAGCCGCTCCATATGTGTTAGTTATTTTCCGTTTCCTTCAGTCAGACTTCGCTTGTGGTCAGGGACATCCTTACCCCCTGTGGGTGAAACGACTGATGTTGATTTGGAAGGAATTACACTGAGCACCAGCATTGGCTGCTTCTGCACCTCAAACCCAATGTTTACAAAGCCCTTCCACCTGTTGCTTTCCACAAGCGGCGGTATGTCAACAGCCACTTCAACTCGCTCAGGTGGACAGAAAGGACCCCACTATTTCAAGAAATAAAAGCACACAGCTGCCCCTCATATCCTGCCCAACCATCAATAAGAAGATTATCTCATCGTTACCACTTGACTCTTTGTGATTAAGTTGGCTGGATGGCTGATTTGCAATGCAGGGTAACACCTTTGCTCAATTCCTACACTGATTGAAGTCAATGTGAAGATCCCAGCTTCTCAACCTCACCCGCGACCTGGCATCCCTCGGGTTAAACTCACCACTAGTCATCACTTTCTAATAAGAGAGTGAGTTTATTGTGACTTTACCATCGATCCCTGGGGAGCTTGCCTCAGACTCCAGCTGCCTTGCCTCCTACACTTTCACAGTAACTACACTTCAGAGCCATTTCATTGGCTGGAAAGTGTTTTGTCTTGAGATCATGAAAGGCACTATATAAAAGCAAGTTCTTTCACTCCAGTTTTCAAGTGGTTGGGCTGGGCAATTATCTTGTTTTAAATAATATTACCCATTTCAAGATTATGAAAGAGCCACTACATTGACTAGTTATGAGATTTTAAAAAAGTTCAGTTAGATCTCAGTTTTCAATACTACCAGAGAAATTTTAACATGATTTTGAACAACTGGTATTTGATTCTAATTGGGGCGATGTAATTTGAACTTTGGGGTTGTGTATTTAGGCACTGTGTAATCTGGGAATGTGTAATCTGGGATTGCATAATTTGGGGCTGTGCAATTAGGGATTGTGTTAACAGGGATTGTGCAATTTGGGGTTGAGTAATTTGATTTCTGCAATGTTGGTCTATCTACATTGGGGATGTGTAATGTGGGTCTATCTACATTGGGGATATGTCGTTTGGGTCTATCTGAATTGGGGATATGTCGTTTGGGTCGATCTGAATTGGGGATGTGTAATTTGGGGCTGTGCAAATTGTAGACGTTTACGTTGGGATCAACATCAAATAATGTGATTCTAGTTTGAACCTTCCGAAGTTACATAAAGTGTTGGAGCGCAGACACAGGTGAGAAGCATGCTTAGGTGTTCATTGCTTCCTTCTCTCCCCTTCATCATCTCGGCTCACTGAGGTGGCCAACTCTCCAGGACAGTCCTGGAGCCTCATCTCTACAAACAAAACCTGGCCAAAACAAAAGGAAATAGGGGAATAACAGGCTGTTTAACTGAGCAGAGCAATTGAAGTTTAGGGAATTATTGACATAACCTTCAGGAATAGTGTCCATAAGATTGTGCAACACTATGGCCCTGACCCCACCCCTTCAGCTGGTTGATGTTCACCAGCAAAGTTGACAGTCTGAAGGATGAGAACCTACACCAGAACAAGAATGTAGCACCTTTGGAAAGGGGAGAAAACAGGAGAGGGTGGGAGGAAGAGGAGAATAAAAATGCAGAGAGACACAAACAAAGAACACCTAAACTCCCACATCTCCCCACTCTTGATCTCTTTGTAATGACCAGAACAGAGACCCAGTTAGCAGGCGGTAAAAATTGAAAACACGTGTGAGTGAAGTCGGTGCCACAGATCGTTCAGCCCCTCCTGTCTGCACTGCCTCACTGAGCATTTAGATTTGACATCAACCTCCCGCCTTTTGCCCTTAACCCTGCAGACTTTTGCTCTTCAGATAACCATCCAATACCCACTTTAAAGGCCTCAATTGAACCTGCCTCCACCACATTTCCAGCCAGTGTATTCCAGACCCCTAACTACATGCTAAGTGAAAAACCTTTCTCGCATCTTGCATTTGCTTATTGAAGAATAAAATTTTGATAAAACAGGAGGAGGCTGTTTGACCCAGGGAATAAGTGTAAACTCTCTGCAACTGTAAACTATGTAGCCCTTCAACCTTTCTTTGTCATTTTTTGTCACCTTTTGTGGTGTTTACCAACTCTTTTTTGTGAAAGCTACAATTAAATCTACCTCCCCCAAATCTTCAGGCTATGTCCACCTGATTCTACCCATTCGCTGAGGAAATCTTCCTCCATGTGAGAACTTCAGCTTTCTTTTACCAATCGCCTTAAATCTGTGCCTTCTGGTGTTTCATTCTTTTAACAATGGAAACAGATTCTCCTGATTGACCCTGTTCAGACCCATCACGATTTTGAAGATCTCATGTCTTTCAACCCAGACTATCCACATAACCAAAGCTCCCTCTCTGATAAACAGGTTACTGTTTGGATGATCAGCCACCTTCATACTGAATGGTGGAAATGACTCAAAGAGCTGAATGGCCTCCTCCTGCTTCATTTTGCTGTTTCTATGTTTAGCTGGGGGATGAGGAGCAGGGTGTGAACCCAAACTCTGCTGCCATACTATCTCCACTAGAACTGGTTTCTGGTCAGGATGTCACGTGGTCAGTTTTTTCACCAATGGAGGCTCTTCAGTGGCCAGTTCATCACCACATCAGGGTCCTAGCTCATGGTTAGTGAGACCACCCGAGCTGAAGGTGGGCCATTCACCCTGTGGAGCGCCAGGACATATAGAGCCGCATTACCAGCTTCCCATCTCCAGGCAGGGGACGGGGGCCGACACTGTCCCCAAACTCCTCAGCCTCATATTGGGGAACTGGGCACGGGGAGGGGTAAAGGCCCAAAGGGAGCCAACCTTCCATCATCACTGCCAACATTCCCCACCCTCTCTGTGCTCCTCATCCCCCAATAACTCCTTTCCTTATCATAACCCCCTCTACTCACCCAGAGCCTGGGTAGCTCTGTGATCCTCGGACAGTGCGTTAACCTTCCATAAGCAATCCCAGTCTCCCCCGCATCACGGTAAACGCAAGATGTTGGCCTCTAATTGGATTATCATTCAGCTGTCAGGCCTGTGATATACACTGGCTACTGGTCCAGTGAAACACCAGTTTTAAAATTCTCATCCTCATGTTCGTTGGACTCATTCTGTCCCTATCACAGTAACCTTCTCCAGCCCGAAAACCCTCCAAAACCTTGACTCCCTCCTCCTTCAAGGCTATGGGCCAAGTGCTGGAAAGTGGGATCAATGTGATTTACAGTAGTTTTTGAAAGTGCAGACTCAAAGGGCCTGTTGTGCACTGTATGATCTGATGATACTGAATGCAACTGCTTTACAGAAACATGTCTTCACCCATCAATCTTGATTTCATCAATGGAGTTACAGCCTTCTACCGTCTGGACCCGAAGTTCTGGAATTTGCTTTCAAACCCCGTAAACTCCTTCACAGCCTCATGGACCAGGCTTTTGGTCGTTTACGACCAGGCTTTTGGTCGTTTACCCTATCATCACCTTTTACAGAAGTCAGCTCCTGTTCCATGCACCTTTGAAGCCAAAAAGCTTCCCAAGGTCCTCCTCAGGAGCAAGTGGTTTCTATCTCTTTGTTATAAACTATATCAACCTCAGTGAAAGAATGGCCAGGAGTCAATCTCCACAGATTGGAGCAGTTTTTAAGGGATGGGGGCAGGATGGGAACCACTGGGCTATGATATGCTTTGAAGATGATATGCTCCAATCTTTGGAGTTTGAAAGTAAAGGCAGTCACCTTCCACAAACTGAACCTGAAAACTGTCAGGAAGGAAGTAGCTAACCAGACCTGGATCTTGGCCACTGTATGTGATTGTTTTAAAAAAGGGACAGATTAGTTGTTTAATGTTGGTGTCTATAACATCCCATCACACCATCGGAAATCCACTGGCTTATGAAATGACATACAATCGTGACAATTTCAGTCAGGAGGCAGAGTCTGTGACAGATATGCAAATCCTGCTCCCAGTATACACACTGTGTCAAGGAGTGATAAGACGCCTATAAGGGAACAGTTTATTGATTTTATTAATTCTCTCAGTCTAAACTCATACTTTGTTACATTTGTGGCTAAATTAAATTAGACAGCTGAATGGGAGTTTCCACATGGTCATTTCAATCCTCATTTTCTCCACAATGGCTAATGAAATCCTTTAAGCCCACCAGAGGCTGGTTATCCATACATCTCGCTGCATTTGAATGGCCTACAGTAATCCTGACTGTGCCATGTTCAAGGGAGACCCCACACACACACACATGGAAACGCTGCACACACGGAATAAAACACTTCCTTCCTCGATTCCGACAGATCAACTTAAAGAGGCGGCCAATGCAGAATATATTGCAATCAAGTTTCAAAGCTCCGATTAACACCTCACAGCCGGCATTCAGAAAAGCAGCAGAATTCCACCACCAGTCTCTTGGTAAACACAGGAATTAGGATCAGGAGTAGGTATTTGGCCTATTCGATAATATTCTATCATTCAATATGATCATGACTGTTACTCTATCTCTATATTCCTGTTTTATCCCCATTTCCCCTTGAAGCCTTTAAAATCTAAAACTGTATCCGTCTCTTTCGTGAACATATTCCATATCTCTCACACCAATACCAAAAAATCATTTTAGTCCTAAGAAAGAACAAGAGCTGAGGATTCTGTAAAGAAGAGTTCTTTAATCCAGGTACTTGCATCAGGGCCCAACTCAATTCATGAGATAACAAGGTGTAGAGCTGGATGAACACAGCAGGCC
>NW_025966170.1:38048-42679 GCF_021869965.1 Rhincodon typus
ACCTACACTCACCTTTCCTGGCCCCATCCCCGCCTCTTCGACCTGTTTGTTTCCTCTCCACCTATCCTCTCCTCTATCCCTCTTCTATCCGCCTCCCACTCTCTCCCTATTTATTTCAAAACCCCCTTCCCCTCCCCCTTTTCTGATGAAGGGTCTAGGCCCGAAACGTCAGCCTCTCTGCTCCTATGATGCTGCTTGGCCTGCTGTGTTCATCCAGCCCTGCACCTTGTTGTCTCGGATTCTCCAGCATCTGCAGTTCCTACTATCTCTGCTGGAAAAGTTCAGCAGGTCTGGCAGCATCTGTGTAGGCAAAAACAGAGTTATCGTTTCGGGTCTGAAATGTTAATTTCTGAGGAAGGGTCACCGGACCCGAAATGTTAACTCTAAAAACATGGAGTGCTGGCTTCCAATCCCACCAAAGCAATGAGTAGAATTTATGTCGAATTAATAAATCTGGAATATTAAAAGTAGCCTTAGGAAGTCTGCCTGACACCCTTTCCTGGTCTGTCTTACATATAACTCCCAACACCATGTGACTGACTCTGAAATAACCTACTCAGCTCCTGGGCAATTAGAGATAGTGACTAATGCTGGCCTAGTTAGTGATGTCTACATCCCATACAGAACTAAAAGCCTCATTGCTTCATCTCTTACCTTTACTAACCCTTTAACCCCAGCTCCCTTCACGCATTCCATCTGTCTTCACTCCAGCTCCTTTCTCATAGAAACATATAGAATTAGAGCAGGGGTAGGCCATTCAGCCCTTCAAGACTGCTCCACCATTCAATACGATCATGACTGATCATCCAACTCAGTCCCCTGTTCCCACTTTATTCCCATTCCCTTTGATCCCTTTAGACCTAAGAGCTAGACCTAACTCCTTCTTGAAAACAGTCAACAATTTGGCCTCAACTGCTTTCTGTGACAGAGAATTCCACAGGCTCGCCACTCTGTAGGTGAAGACATTTCTCCTCATCTCAGTCCTCATCCCCACATCCTTCGATGGTGATCCATGGTTTTGGAAGTAGATTAGTGAACCAGTTTTTAGTTTAGGAAAAGCAACACTGGTTACTTGGTGGTCAGTGGACTTACTTTCTTTTTAATTCCTTTTTAATTTCACCATCTGCTTTGCAGCAATTCACATTCATATCTCTAGAACACACACCTGGAGTTTGTGGAGCATTGTTTCAGGGACATGGCCACCTCCTCTAGGTGCTGAGTTATACCTCACCCCAGACACTCTAAATGTAACACCCAGTCTGTGCAGAGTTACCTGATTTTAACCAAGAAAATAAAACCCACATAGGGCTCATTGATTATCAGGGGATGGTGGGACAGTACAGGCCACAAACAGATCGCCATGGAATAGCAGAGTAGGCATGAGGGGCCTAATGGACTACTCCTGTTCCTAACTCATATGAATGCATGACAATACCTTTCAATTGCCCCAGGTTGGAGAAGACAGTGGTGTGGGCAGAGAAAGTGAAAATCTGGCTTGATTCCTGATCCTGATGAGAATGAAATGAATGTGAGCATGTAGGGACAAGATCAGGCTTAGCACTGACACTTTGAGTAGCCTCGCACCACTCATTCTGGTTAGCACGCACAGTGGGGAATTAGTCTGGACAAGGTGCCAGGGAAGAATTGGTGGCCTTAATGTAGGAGGGAAAGTTGGCAAAAGAAAAAACAATTGTTGAATCTTTGTGTACAGGTGTGATGAAGTTATTGCTGCAGTTGAACACTTACAGAGTCATAGAATCCCGACAGTGTGGGAAGAGATAATTCAGCTCAAGTGTCAGCAAGCAAACCTCCAAAGAGACACCCAATCTAGCCCTATAACCACGCTTTTCCAATAGCTAATCTCTCCAGCCTGCACATCCCTGGACACTATGGGACAATTTAGCACTGTCAATCCACCTAACCTGCACATCTTTGGACTTAGACAGTCAATAGACTGAGGTGGTTTATAGAATAGAATAGTAGTTCCCACAGTTTTTAAAGTCATCAGCCAATCTCTTGCCCTGACAGATAATAACCCTTTCCTGAGGAACACACCCTCTGTGTGATGTCTCAGTCAGGTGACCATGCACACATGCCTTAATCAATAAGGCTGCTTTCCATACCAGCTGAGATCCCCTCAAAGGACTCTCCTTCTCAGCCACACTCCTCGCGCGAGGCATGGTGACCCTCAGGTTAAAACACCACTAGTCATCTCTCTCTCTCTCTCTCCCACAGGAGAGAGCAGCCCTACGGTCTGATAGGACCATAGCAACTTTACCTTTTTATACCTTCCAGGAAATTAGGGGAAGTAAAGAAATCACAGCCAATAGGTAAGAGTGTAATAGGGAAGGCAAATAGAATGTTGGCCTTTATTTCAAAGGGAATGGAATGTAAACATTAGGAAGTTTTGCTAAAACTATACAAGGCACTAGTCAGGCCACAGCTGAAATACTGTGAACAGATTCTGGACCCATTCTCTAAGGAAAAATGAGGAGGAATTTCTTTGCTCAGAGTTAGAGAGTCTACGGAATTCACTGCTGCACAGGGCTGTTGAGACTGTAATTACCTATATTCAAAGCTGAGGTAGACAGATTTTAATTAGTAAGGGAATCAACGGTTAAAGGGAAAAGGCATGATCTCATTGAATGATGGAGCAGACTTGATGGGCTGAATGGCCTACTTCTGCTCCTATGCCTTATCGTCTTGTAGCCAAGCACATAGCTGCACCCCTCCTCACATCAATCCAACTTGTCCAACAAAGCGGAGCCAATGTTTTTAAAAACAAAACTCATTCTTGGAATTTCCAAGGTTGGCATTCACTGTTCATCTGCAAGTGCCTTTGAGGGGTTGGTGGTGAACTGCCTTGATAGATTACTGCATCCTTCTTGGCGAGTCTCCAATGGTGCTGTGGTCTGACCATCTGTATCTGTTTGATACAACTGAATGGCATGCTGGTCCAGCTTGGAGGGCAGTTCATGGTTAACTGCCCTGGTGTGGCGTTGGAGTAATGTATAGATCAGACAGCTAAAGATGGCTGATTTCTTTCCCTAAAGGAGAGTTGGTAAAGGTCAGGTGCCGATTCTACTTTAATCCCAGAGGCCAACAGTTATACCCCATTGACTGACATCAGTTTCACTGAAACAGATCAGAGAATCTGTGTCCTGACAATTCTCTGCACCACTCAGCTGAGTCCTCTGTGAGAATCTCAATGTTCAGGCAAAACCCTTTTCCTCTACGTCTAACCACACTGGAATTTTTGAGGCCGTTCCCTTCTCCCAATTTCCCACTTGACGTCACCATTTATCTTTAATGAACTGTTTGGAGCCAAACAGCACAGAGCTCTGTTTCACTGTCAGTCAAGGTTGCCTGTGATATGGGAACATGAAACGTGCATTACCATTCTCTGGGTGCTCCATCTCTCCGATGCTGCCATCAGGTGTGGTGCGTTCATAGTGGTCCTCAGGCAGTGTGAGGGGTCCCAGACGTGGCCCCGAAGATGATTTGCTGCTTGGGGTCTCTGATTCTTCAAGCCCACTGTCATAGTAACTGTGCTGGTTTGGGTCTTGCAGATCCTGGGACTGATTGGCTGTGGAGAAGGTCACTCTTCTATGAGGAAGCTGAAGAAGAAAAACAGGGAATAAAGATTATTGTGGGGTACTGACAGCTCCCTCTCAGAAACACAGCATCACAGATTGTTACTCTACAATGTTACTCCACAACTCTATGATGTACAGAATTCCACACGTTCCCTATCCTGGAGGAGAAAGAAATCCCTTTGCATCCCAGTTTTTCAATAAGTGTCAACTATGACCCTAGTTTGAGATTCCCCCATTGTTGGAAACATCTCACTGTCTACCCTGTCACGCTCCATCAGAATCTTATTCAGCAAGTCCCTAGGTCGCAAACAAGTTCCATTCTTCAGTTTGGTTCGTAAGTCAATTTGTACACAAGTTACAGCATGACATAGGACAATAAAAAATAGCTGTTCGTAAGTACAAAAAATTTTCTTATGTTGGATCTTTAAAACTACATCCCTATGGAACCGTGTTCATAAATATGATATTCAGTAGTGGGTTGCTTTGTTAATTGGGGGCCCCCAATCCAGCCCTGTATGTTTCAGATCAAAATAAATAACCTCAGGATTGCTGACCCTGGTCCAAGGCAGTGAAGCTATGATTCAAATGACACTACGCCAGGGACAGGATCATCTCTATCCTGAATTTGGGAAACACACTTAATAGACAAAATGCAGAAAGTATAAAATTCCTTCTCTCTTTCTGTGAGATATTCACCTGCTGTGCTTCTCCCAGTTGCACAGGAAGACATGACATATTGACATGAAAATCTTAGATACTATCAGGGAGAGTGAATTGTTTTTAAACTGCCGGTTTGAAATATATCCCCTACATTTACAAACAAGGAGCAGGTATAGACCATTCGGCCCACCAAATCTGCTCCACCATTTAAAAAGATCAATTTAGATCTGATTACAATCATAAATCTGCAATCCTGCCCATCCCTGATAACCTTTCACTGCATTGCTTGTCAAGAATATACCCAGCCCTGCTGCAAATATACTCATTGTTTCAGAGATAGTAGGAACTGCAGATGCTGGAGAATCCGAGACAACA
>NW_025966170.1:43179-45519 GCF_021869965.1 Rhincodon typus
CCCTTCTTCAGAAAATGATTTTCTGAAGAAGGGTCTAGGCCCGAAACGTCAGCCTTCCTGCTCCTCTGATGCTGCTTGGCCTGCTGTGTTCATCCAGCTCTGCACCTTGTTATCTCAGATTCTCCAGCATCTGCAGTTCCTGCTATCTCTGAAACAATAATTGCACTGTCAGTTTCCAGTGATCTGTCGATTTAGACTGAGATTTAGATTTGATTTTATTATCATGTGTACTCAAGTACAAAAGTACAGGAGTACAATGAAAAGTGTATAATGTTGCCACACAAGCTGCCATCTTAGGTACAAGTACCGAGGCACAAAATCCTAGGTACAAGGTACAAAGAAAGAACAAAGTTAAAAGTTAAACGTTGCAATAATTCTGGTACGGTGACGCCTTCTTAGTTTTGTGTAGAAAATAAAGAAGCAAGTTGAAAGTTCAAACCTTACTGAAAGCCTCATTACAGGAAAGATGTGGAAGCGTTGGAAAAGGTGCAGAGGAGATTTATCAGGATATTGCCTGGAATGGAGGGAAGGTCTTATGAGGAAAGGTTGAGTGAGCTAGGGCTTTTCTCTTTAGAACCATGAAGGATGAGAGATGACTTGATAGAGATGTACAAAATGATCAGTGGTATAGATAGAGTAGACAGCCAGAGACTTTTTCCTAGGTTTGAGGTAGCTATTACGAGGGGGCATAGTTTTAAAGTGAGTGGAGGTAGATATAGGGGAGACATCAGAGGTAGGTTCTTTGCTCAGAGAGTGGTAGGGGCGTGGAATGCATTGCCGGAGAAGGTAGTGGAGTCAGCCTCATTAGGGGCATTTAAGTGGCTATTAGATAGGCATATGGATGATAGTATAAGGTAGGGGTGGATGTTAGATAGACCTTAGGATTAGGGTAAAAGTTTGGCACAACATCGTGGGCTGAAGGGCCTGTACTGTGCTGTACTGTTCTATGTTCTATGTTCTATTACAGTCTTAAGTGTTTAACCATGGTGAGACTGCACTTTGCAGAATTACCTCAACACATGAAGCCCACTGAGGCCACGCCAGGCCGAGAGACCGCCACGTACTGCCGAAAGACCACCATGTCATGCTGGGCTGAGAGTCTGCCACACCAAACTGAGAGGCCATAAGACTGTAAGAGTCAAGTTGTGGCCAGAGAACAAATGAACATTAGAGGCTCCAGTGAGTAAAGTTAAAATCACTAGTGGACAAGGAAATCTTTAGAAAATACCACACAAGCTGAAAAGGTTAGAAATTAAAAAGAAGTACTTAAAGCTCAGAGTTAGGCATTGCCACTGTAACTACAAAATATGGTTCAGGAAAGGAAGTTAAAGACCATGGAAGTAAGTTAGGCTGAGGTTGCTCCACCACGAACATTTGCAAAGCTAGAATTGAAGAGATAAAGAAGCAATTGCTGCACAATTTCATCTGGGGGATCTTCAATCTCAGGAATATCCTTTATTGAAGAAGAATGCTATGTCGAAACAGATATTTTCTTCAATGCAGTATCCTGGATCTCTCAACCAAATAATTTCTTCTTAAACATGTCCTGAGTCTACGGACATTGGCCAGCGCACCTCAGTAGAGGCTTCCATGAAGCCATTGGCAGTCCATCTTCAAACTGTGTGAGCAAATCTTTATTCTCAATCTGTCGGCCAATCTGTACTGAAGTATGCAAACACTGTACTTGACCTTGTTGGAGAGCTTAGATGGCCCTGCAGTTGCTTTTCTGTTGAACCTAATATATTCATTTCCTCAGCCATGCTACTTGAGGATTCTACTTATTTAGCAAGATTTCTGTCACTGGTATTGATAACTCATGCTTGGAAAATGGCGAATCAAATCGTTCCTCTTGGACTTGTGCTATCTCATCATCTGACATCAAGTTTGAATCTGCCAGACTATGTTGCTGTTAGAACAACTTCAGTTAAAGATTTATCAATGCTCTCACATAGAGCATTTTACTCATTATCTTTCTCATCACTTGTATTTCTTAAGCCTTTGTGTTACAGAATTGATTGAAATAAATCTTTAGTCTTGTATGATATACTTCCTGGACCAGCAGTTGCATAGTTGCAGGCTGTAAGCTGTGAGTTTTTTATTTCTTCATGGGATGTGTGTGTCACTGGCTGGCTAGCATTTATTGCCTATCCTTGTTTGCCCTTGAGAAAGTGCTTATGAATTGCCTTCTTGAACCACTGCAGTCTGTGTGCTGTAGGTAGATCCACAATGCCCTTAGAGAGGGAATTCCAGGATTTTGACCCAGCAGCAGAGAAAGAACAGCAATATATTTCCAAGTAAATTTGCGGATGACACCAAAGTCGGTGGAGTTGTGGATAGTGC
>NW_025966170.1:46019-52264 GCF_021869965.1 Rhincodon typus
CTGTTTTCTCCTTCACAGATGCTGCCAGACCTGCTGAGCTTTTCCAGAAACTTTGTTTTTGTTCCTGATTTACAATATCCGCAGTTCTTACGGTTTTATCCAGCAAGTTATCAGTTGGACCACGGGCAAACATCACAAACACGTCATGTTTTCCATAGCTAATTGAATTAAATGTTCATTAAGACCTGCTTGCATCTCATCCTGGAAAGAGGTTTATTTCTTGGACCCTTAATGAACTTTGACTTCAGACTGGCTTGTTCAGACTATTACCATTGTTTATACCCTCTATGCCACCAAAATGGGCAGCACAGTGGCTCAGTAGTTTGCACTGCTGCTTCACAGTACTAGAGCCCTGGATTCGACTCCACCCTTAGGCGACAGTGTGGAGTTTGCACATTCTCTCCATGTCTATGTAGATTTCCATTGGATGCTCTAGTTTCCTTCCACGATCCAAAGATGTACAGGTTGGGTGGATTGCTAAATTGCCCATAGTATCCAGGGATGTGCAGGCCAAGTGGATTTGCAACTAACTGTCATCCATAGTACTAAGTCTCTGAAGTGCATCCCACCCAGATCTAGCCCCTAAACCTATCTTAGGAAGGGTCACCGGACCTGAAACGTTAACTCTGTTTTTTCCTTCACAGACGCTGTAAGACCTGCTGAGCATTTCCAGCAACTTTGTTTCTGAAGAGATTTACCTGGATGTCGCTGGGTATGGAATTATAAAGTAAGACTGATAAGCTGGGACTTTTAAAAACTGAAAGAACTGTGGATGCTGTAAATCAGGAAAAAAAACAAAGTTGCTCAGAACTGAGGAAGGGTCACCAGACCTGAAACGTTAACTTTTTTTTTGCCTTCACAGATACTGCCAGACGTGCTGAGCTTTTCTAGCAACTTTATTTTTGAGGCTGGGACTTTTCTCAGTGGAGCATAGGAGGTTGACAGGTGACCTTTCAGAAGTTTGTAAAATAATGAAGGGTATAGATAGGGTTAATAATAGGTGTCTTTTCCTTAGGATAGAGGATTTCAAGACTAGGGGGTGCATTTTTAGTGTGAGAGAAGAGAATATTAAAAAAGACATGAGAGTAAATTTTTTTACGGAGAGGGTGGTTTACGTGTAGAATGAACTTCCTGAGGAAGTGGTGGATGTGGGTACAATTTAAAAGACATTTGGATAAGTACATGAACAGGAAAGGTTTGGCGGGATCTGAGCCAGAAGCAGACAGGTGGGACTAGTTTAGTTTGGGATTATGTTTGGCATGGACTTTTTGGATCAAAACATCTGTTTCTGTGTGCTATACGACACTGTGACACTATGCACTCATCAGACTGAGTTCCTGAGAAAGGAGGAGGACATGCCCCCATCTCCATCAATTGAGCTGCGATGGACAGGGTCAAGAGCATTGAGTTCCTAGGAGTGATGATAACTGACATTCTGCCCTGAACTGTTAAGAAGGCACAGCACACCTCTTCTTCCTCTGGTAGCTTAGGAAATTTAGCATGTCCATAAGGACCCTCACCTACAGTTGCACCATAGAAAGCATACTATTAGGGTGCAACTTCTCTGACCAGGACTGTAAGAAACTACAGAAGGTTATATGCACAGCCCTGACCATTACAGAAGCCAACCTCTCATTCATGCTACATTTACACTTTTTGTTGCCATAAGAAGGCCGCCAACATCAACAAAAACCCCTCCCACTCCAGTAATGCTCTCTTCCAACCTGTTATATCAGGCAGAAGATACAGAAGCTAGAACAAAGGCACCAACAGGTTCAAGAACAGCTATTTACCCAAGTTATTAGACTGCTAAATGGACTCTCTAACTTCAAATAATGTTCGTTGTGCTAGTGCTGATCTTGCTTTGTGCATCTCCTGTGCAGTTGTCACCTGTATGCCTCCCTCTGTCTAAGCACCCAATGTCCTTGTATGCTATGATCTGCCTGTACTGCTCACAAAACAAAGCTTTTCACTCTACTAACGTACATGTGACTACAATAAATCAAATCAAATCAAATCAAGTCCGATCTAGAAAAAGTGTCCACCAAGGTGAAAGTGTCTGAGCTTGTGAGGATGCAGGAGAAAGCCTTGCTTAGGATTATAGCTTAGGATGAAGGATTGTGGCTTCTTTCCCAGAAGCATATGAGAAGCTTATGCTGTGAGGAGATAAAGGTTGTGTGGGTGTCACTGTGCCTGCAGATGAGAAGAGGAGCAATTAGTTATGAGATAGAATAGAAGCTGCAGCATGTTACAAATGTGTTCACAGTGATGTTATGTCAGAGCAGTGTAGCACAGCACAGTACAATGATCTACTTGATTGCCTACATATGTTGTGTTGGCATCCCCACTGAATGGCTTCAATCCTCTCCAGCCAGTTTGAGGATTTTCTCTTTATGTGAGATGAGGACATGAATGGCATCCACCCAGCCACACTTTTCACTCTGTTGTGTGACATTTTCTCCTGCAATGAGATAAAAGGAGACATCAAGTAGCGTGAAGTAGTTTGAAATGTTGTTGGGTGTATGCAAGAGCATGTAAGATGGTGAGGTGTCCCCACTGAGTGAGCAGAAAGCAGCAGGAAGCATAAAAGGCAGAAAGGGTTAGTAGTTTGAGAGGATGAAGCGGCTGAGAGCCATTGAGTGGAGATAATGCATGCAATAGTGGATGTACTGACCATTATCCTCGGTGGAAAGTGTGATCAGTGGCAGAATTAGAGTGAGCATGAAATAGCAGAGAGAAATAGTGGCATTTAGTTTTATAGAGCACAGGTCTATATTCTATATTTCTACTTGCTTATTCTCACACAGGTCATTGCCATGACCCTGCTGACTACTCCATCCAGGCTGGCAATGTTTGGTGCCATGGCCTCCTTTGACAATGAAACCACTGTCCCATCCAATATCCTGTCCAAAAGCACCTCCAAGTCCCTATTGGTGGACCGGGATGCCAACTTCCCATTCTTGGCCGTGTCTTCTGTAAAAACAACTGAGTACCACACATTTTAGAGCAGTTCCAGGTTTGCAGCATTTTAAAGTGGTGCATATCTGAGCCCACAATGTGAATGACAGAAGATCCCCGAAGTGGCAAGCACTTCCACTCCTGGTACTGCATGATTGTGCAAGAAGTGTGCCATCAACCCGAGATGCATAATTAATGAGGTGAGCAGCAGAAGATTATGTGAGAAAGGAAACCCTCCACGAAAGTCCCCCAAAATGACATGTAGCCAAGAAAATGAGAAAATTCAGCTTACAATCTTGAGTGTCATTCATTGGCTATACTCTGCAACTGCTTTTAGACTCAAAGCAATTCTATTGCATTATAATATAATGGTCTGTCAAATTAATAGAAAAGTCATTTTAAAAATAAATTAAGAAAGCATTACAGACATCTGTGAAAAATGCAATAATTAATATGGATACATATAAGGTAGGAAATTAATTTGTTGCTGACAATGCATGTTTCAATAATATATGTAACATTTTAATTATATCTTAATACACCCGCACAAATTTATGTTCCATCGTGATGCACTGAAATAGTTAACAACTGCACTTTGTTGAAAGTTTCATTTTTTTCCCAAAATCATATGGCAATAATGCATTCTAAGAACATGGAAAACAGAAGCTGTTGCTACAATAACATAAAGAGTAAATCTTTTTAATAAAAAGCTAAGGATAAGCTGAGTGACTAAAGGTTTTACCTCAGTGATGAGAAAACTTTTAGAAATAATAATTTGGTAAAAGGATAAGGCAACAACCTTTAGCCAGAAGACGCAAGTGGATGATAGTGTCTAAGGCACAACCATCTTCAGCAATATCATCAGGCCAGAAATGGGGCTATTTGCTGATTATTCCACAATGCTAGGTACCATTCGTGACTCCTCAGATACTGAAAGAGTCTATGCAGCACAAAATGGATAATATTCAGGATTCATTTGACAAGTCTCAAGTGTCAAGTAACACCATGTCAGGCAATGACCATCGCCATCATGAGAGAATCTACCCATCTCCCCTTGACATTCAATGAGATTGCCATCACTGAGTCCCCACTATCAATATTCTGGGAGTTACCATTGACCAGAAACCGAACTGGACTGGCCACATAAATGCACATCAGGTAAGAGGTTGGGAATCCTACAGCAGCTAACTCCCATGCTGACTCCCAAAGTCTGTCCACCACCTACAGGCCATAAGTCAGGTGTGATGGAATACTCCTCTTTTGGCTGGACAGCTCCAACAACGCACGATAAACTTAATACCATCCAGTCTAAAGCAGCTCACTTGTTTAGCATCACATCCACCTCTTTTTGGCCACAGATCTGAACCTCTTTTGACCCTCCATCACACCCAAAGCCTCCCATCCTTGCACCCGACAACCTTGGCTTACTGCTGGAGTAGCACCCATCTCCACACCAAGACCCAAGCATACCTCCCCCTCACTCATCCATTCCAGTAGCATTCCCATAATGAGCCTTGGGATATTTTCCTCTGTTAAATGCACTATCTAAATACAGGATGTTATCAACAAAACAATACTGGTGGACATAACAATAAAATAAGCAGGCAAATTTTAAAATTGATAGTTACATGCATCTGTTAAGTCAATCAATTCATAGATTAACAGATCACAAAGACAGAGGTCTTGGTGTGGAGGTATTAAGTCCAAAGAATCATAGAGTTGGAAGATACAATTTGTTTATTGGGTATGTGAGCCAAACTTTGATGCTGTGAAGCACCACATCTTTTCAATGAAACCACCTTTGAGTCTTCTTAAATTATTGACCAATTTTAAAAATATCTTGGTTTGTAAATGCATCTTTGTGTCTCTTGTAACTCCTTGTTGAATCCCTCTGTCCACGTTTGCCATTCTTAAAGTGCAAAAACAGATCTAATCAAAGACATGACAATTTTTCTTTTTAGGTGAGAATGACACAAGAGCTGAACAGATTGTGTGTGAACAAGGGGAATATTAATAAATGCCTTAATGAAGAATAGTTTTGTTTTTTGTTTAGCTAGATTTCCAAGGCAATCTGAACCAAGTGAGAAAATAGAGACAACCCCAAAATGTAGTATACCATTTTGTAAGTACTGAAAGGATGCTTGATAAAGTGCAATGGTCACTTTGCACAGGTTCTGCCTAAGGAAATATTTATTTGATGAACTGACCTTTGGCACTTTTCCACAAGTGCATCATGTCACTCATGACATTCAGTCCAATTACTTCAACCTGCACTGAAGATAACACACCAAGGCTGCTCAATCATCACTAATATTGACCATGGTAATTGAATCACTGGCAATGAAGAGTTGATTTATTCCTGACATCAAGGGCACTTTTCGAATGACAGTATAGAGGCAAGTGTTTGAGTAGATATTCTGAATTTTTTCAAACCTATTAAATTCACTTTTCAGTGCCTTCAAATGCATCTACATAGTTATTTTGTGAGTAGGAGAACAACAAAATCGTTATTTGTACCATGGAAAGAAAACAGTAATTTTGGTCAGTGATATTTGTATGTATGACATAATAATGCATTTTGATGGAGTTTCTTTTTTATATTATGTGAAAGCTGTACACATTTTGCCTGAATGTCGCGCAATAACATTTATGGCACACCAGTTTTCAGATCAGAGAGTCTGAGTGAATTAACTAACAATCGGATAAATGTTACATTGCCTTTCTTTTAGGATCAGAAACTTGTAACATTTTGAATCCAGTGACACTTCTTGAACAAGAAAGATTAGACCAGAAATCCCATCAGAGAGAGGAGCAGGAGGGCATACCTGGAAGAGATGTAGCAGTGAATTAAACACTAAAATAAAATATAGAGTCACTGGAAATCTGAAACAAAACAGAAATTGCTAGAGAAACTCAGCAGGTCTGGCAGCATCTATGGAGTGAAAACAGGGTTAATGTTTCAACTTCATTGACCCTTTCTAGCATCTGCAGTTCTTTGCTTTATTTTAATGGTTAACTCATTGCTATAATTCTTCTAGGTATGTCCATTTTGAAGAAGTTCTGCTCCTTTCTCTGATATAGTAGGAACTGCAGATGCTGGAGAATCTGAGATAACAAGGTGTAGAGCTGGATGAACACGGCAGGCCAAGCAGCATCAGAGGAGCAGGAAGGCTGATGTTTCGGGCCTAGACCCTTCTTCAGAAATGGGGGAGGGGAAGGGGGTTCTGAAATAAATAGGGAGAGGGGGGAGGCGGATAGAAGATGGATAGAGGAGAAGATAGATGGCC
>NW_025966170.1:52764-53406 GCF_021869965.1 Rhincodon typus
GCTGTTGGCACTGAAATGCATATTTCAGTGAAATAAGCACGTTTGAACTTCAATACCTCACAACCAACAAATGACTCAAAGTTTGATAGATGTATCGCTGCAATGTTTTTTCGGTGAGATCAGTTCATTCCAATATCAAATTCAACAAATAACTCAAAGTTTCAATCAAAATGCATTGAAGTGCTTATTTCAGTGAGATAAGCACGTTTGAACTTCAATAACTCACAATCACCCAATGCTCCAAACTTTGTTACAGAATGAATGGAAGTGCTTAGTTCATTGAGATAAGCATGTTTGATCTTCAATAACTCACAACCACCAAATGACTCAACGTTTGATAGATGTATCGCTGCAATGCTTATTTCAGTGAGATCAGTTCATTCCAATATCAAGATCTCAAAATTCAACAAACAACTCACAGTTTCAATCAAAATGCACTGAAGTGCTTATTTAATTGAGATAAGCAGGTTTGATCTTCAATAACTCAAAATCACCAAATGCCTCAAAGAGTCTTACAGAATGAATTGAAGTGTTTAATTCAGTGAGATAAGCACATTTGAACATGAAAATCTTACATTCACCAGTTGACTAAAATTTTGATGCTGTTGGCACTGAAATGCATATTTCAGTGAAATAAGCACG
>NW_025966170.1:53906-54068 GCF_021869965.1 Rhincodon typus
AATCTCACTTTCACCAAAACACTCCAAATTTGGTACACGTACCTCTGAAATGCTTATATACGTGGGATGAGCCCATTGCAACATCAATATCTTGCATTCACCAAATGAGTCAAAGTTTGATGCTGTTGGCACTGAAATGCATATTTCAGTGAAATAAGCACG
>NW_025966170.1:54078-54764 GCF_021869965.1 Rhincodon typus
GCTGTTGGCACTGAAATGCATATTTCAGTGAAATAAGCACGTTTGAATGAGATAAGCTCGTTAAAATGTTAAAATCTCACAACCACCAAATCACTCAGACTTTGATGCAGTTGGCACATAGAATGCTTGATTTGGTGAGATAAGCTCATTTTAAAATCAACTTCTCAAATTCACCAAATAACTCAAAGTTTCACTCAGTATGCATGGAAGTGCGTATTTCAGTGCGATAAGCTTGTTGCAACAACAAAATCTTACATTGACCAACTGAATCAAACTTTGATGCTGTTGGCACTGAAATGTATATTTCAGTGAAATAAGCACGTTTGAACTTCAATACCTCACAACCACCAAATGACTCAACGTTTGATAGATGTATTGCTGCAATGCTTATTTGAGTGAGATCAGTTCATTGCAATATCAAGATCTCAAATTCAACAAACAACTCAAAGTTTCAATCAAAATGCATTGATGTGCTTATTTCAGTGAGATAAGCACGTTTGAACTTCAATAACTCACAATCACCAAATGCTCCAAAGTTTGTTACAGAATGAATGGAAGTGCTTAGTTCATTAAGATAAGCATGTTTGATCTTCAACAACTCACAATCATCAAATGCCTCAACGTTTGTTACAGAATGAATTGAAGTGTTTAATTCAGTGAGATAAGCACATTTGAACATCAAAATC
>NW_025966170.1:55264-58500 GCF_021869965.1 Rhincodon typus
ATCCAGCTCTACACCGTGTATTGTTCTTTGTTATTTGTAACCTTTCATATGACACTTTTGTTTGAAAATCTGAATATTCTCTATCTAGCCATTTCCCTCTGTGTGTCTTGTTGGCTAGATTCTAAAAAACAACTGTCATAGTTTTGTCAAATACTATATCTCTTTTAGAAAACCTTTAAATTGACTCTGCCTAGTCATGTTTTTTTCCCCTATTCATTTGTGGGATGTGGGCATCGCTGGCTGGCTAGCATCTCTTGCCCATCCCTAGTTGCTCTTGAGAAGGTGGTGGTGAACTGTGTTCTTGAACTGTTGCAGACCTCCTGCTGTGGGTTGACCCACAATGCTATTACAGAGGAAATTCCAGGATTTTGACCCAGCGATAGTGAAGGAACAGCAATATATTTCCGAGTCAGGATAGTGAGTGACTTGGAAGGGAACTTGGAGGTGGTGGTGTTCCCATATGTCTGATGCTCTTGTCCTTCTAGATGGAAGTGGTTGTGGGTTTGTAAGGTGCCGTCTGAGAATCTTTGGTGAATTTCTGCAGTGCATCTTGTAGACAGTACACGCTGCTGCTACTGAGTGTCGGTGATGCAGGGAGTGGATACTTGTGGATGTGGTGCCAATCAAGCGGGCTGCTTTGTCCTGGATGGTGTCAAGCTTCTTGAGTGTTGTTGGGGCTGCACTCATCCAGGCAAGTGGGGAATATTCCATCACACTCCTAACTTGTGCCTGGTAGATGGCAGACAGGCTTTGAGGAGTCAGGGGGTGATTTACTTCTAGCTTCTGGCCTGCTCTTGTAGCCGCTGTGTTAATGTGGTGAGTCCAGTTGAGTTTCTGGTCAATGATAACCTACAAGATGTTAATAGTGGGGGATTCAGTGATAGTAACACCATTGAATGTCAAGGGATGGTGGTTAGATTGTCTCTTATTGGTGATGGTCATAGCCTTTCATTTGTTTGGCGCGAATGTCACGTGCCACTTCTCAGCCCATGCTATTGTTAGGGACCAGGCAAGACCCCCTCAAAATATAATACGAAGGTAGTCTAGTCCCTAACATTTTCTTATTTTAAAGGTAAATGTAAGGCCCTGTGTTGCAGATGCAGTTCAATTGGTCAAACCAATCGACATTAAGCAAAACACAATTTATTTATACTCAGTTTGAAATACAACAAATGCAAAAATAAAAGAAAGAATTGGCTTAGCTGTAACACTATTGAAATGTTTAACAGAATAGTAGATTAGTTAGCTACTAAACAGTAACTGTTCCAAAATAATAACATCCCATAAATGCAACTTTGGCAAAAGGAAAATTCAGAAAACAAATTGTCTCACATGCAACTTCAGCAGCAGGAAGAGAACTCCCAGCTTTTAGCTGTAACTGAGACAGGGAAAAATGGCTTCTACTTCTTCAAGACCTCAGCAGCAACTGCTACAAGTGAAAACTAAAAAACTAGAATTACTGTTTCTGTGAGAGCTTGACTATACCCATTCAGGCTACTTCTATTGTTCTGACTTCGGAAAAAAAAAGCCCAAGGCCTCAGAAGCCTCCGTAAACACCTTGGCAGCTCCATCTTAAAACTTTTCTTTAAAAAAAACGACAAAAATGGACCTCATAAAACTAGAGCATCATCATCCCTCCCCCCCTTAAAAAATGAACTATCAATATACAAAGATGGCTTCATTTTAAAAACTTTTAGTCTTAGGCTATTTGTGCACAAAAATATATATACATTATGTTGACTCAAAGCATGCAAACATTCACAACTACAGTCCAACAGTCCACTTCAGTCCATTTTTCCCTACAACAAAATACCTCAATCTTCCTTCATCACAGTCATACCTATGAGTCGGCATTTATGTACTCTCGTCCTGCCATGTGTATAATTTCAACTTGAATGGTTTCACCAATAACCTCCATCTAAACAGTCTGGAATTTTTATCCTTAGATTTTTCCAAAAATATGAAGGGGCTATGATCAGTGTATCCAATTGTCTCAGACATATTACTGCCAACATAAATGCTGAAATGTTGTAATGCCAACACCAAGCTGTCAACTGTCGAATATTTCTGTTGATGATTATTCAATTTTCTGGAAAAAATAGGTCTTTCTACCTTCTCGTCATCTTCTTGCAAGAGTACATCACCGACACCTACATTACTTGAATCAATAGTCACTTTGAATGGCTTTGCAAAATTAGATGTGGCTAACACTGGAGCAGTGGTAAACACAGCTTTTAGGTTTTCAAATTCCTTCTGCCAGTCCACCGTCCACAAAAAATTCTGCACTTCTTCAACAAATCAATCAGTGGAACAACCACACCGCTAAAATTTGGTACAAACTTTCAATAAAAAAAACTCAATCCCAGGAATCATAGTATTGACCTCTTCGTCAATGGTAAAGGGAACTCCCCAATAACCTTTGCTTTCACATTCCGTGGGGCCATCTGTCCATGTCTAATGTCATGGCCCAGGAATGTGACTTGGGCTTTTTCAAACTCACTCTTAGCCAGAATTAGCACCAAGTCCACCTCCTGAAGTCAATTGAACAATTCCGATAGATGCTCCAAATGTTCCTACCATATGTGACTAAAAATCACCAGGTTGTCTATATACACCGTGCAATTGGGTAATCCAGGAATGACTTTATTGGTTAGTCTTTGAAATGTGACTGGTACATTTTTCATACCAAATGGCATGACTGTAACCAGGTACAGTTCATTTGGTGTCACGAAAGCCAAAATTTTCTTTGCTGTTTCAGATAAAGGTACCTGCCAGTATTCTCTGAGTAAGTCCAACTTAGAAATATAAGTTGCTTGTCCCTCTTCTCAATACAGTCTTACAAACGTGGAATAGGATAGGAATCAGATTTTACAACTACATTGACTTTGCTGTAGTCCACACATAATCATTGGGTACCATCTTATTTTGGCATCATTATTATGGGTAAGGTCCGTTCGCTGCAACTCACTTCGATTATGTTGTCTTTGAGCATGCTATCAATCTCTTTTCGAACTTGTATCAACTTTAGAGGGCTAAGTCTGTAAGGATGTTACTTAATTGGAACAGTATTTCCTGTATCTTCAGTATGTATAATCAGATTAGTACTTTCCTACTTATTCCCATGTCTCCATGTGATTGTAATAACTCTTTCAGTTCATTTCAATTTTCCTCTGGAAGGTAACTCATTAATTTATCGCAATTTTTGGAAGCTTCTTCATCATCCAATTTAATTTGAG
>NW_025966171.1:0-1439 GCF_021869965.1 Rhincodon typus
CGTTTTGGCCATTTTGCTAAAGGCCCGGGAAGCCATTTTGTGGCGCCCACAGGGCTGCCCGAAGGGTTTGTGGCACACCCTGACTACGCCACACTCCACATTCAACACAAACACAAGCGCGAGGTCGAGGCAAAATTTTGCCTTTAAAATCTCACTTCCTCCGTGCGGCCTAGTTTGGGGCCTGGCATCCTGTGAGACAGCCTATTTGCCCCATATTGTCGGGTAGTCACCGTCCACACCAGGGACAGGCCTCAGCGTCCTCCGAGTGAAAAGTCAGAGGTCTTATGCCTCTCTTGAGGCGCTCCCCGGCCTCCCCTCCCGAAGCCTTCCGCCCGTTGCCGTGGTTCCCGGAGAACCTTCTGGAACGCGATCCAGATTTCTTTTGGTCACGACGTTACGGCTGCGAGTCCTGACCAACCCGAGACGCAGCGAGCGCCCTCCTAACTCTATCCTCCAACCGAGCGCTTTGGCCGATAAACGTTCGGCAGGGTTCACGCTCCTCTCCCCACTGCCCGCTCCGACTTGCCTTTTTCTCAGGCTTGCCTGCTCACGGGATCTTGCTGTGCGGTGGATGCTGGCACCCCGCCCCTCCCACCTCTCCCCCCACGGAGACTGTACCCACGCTTCAAAGAGAGAGCCTCCCACCCCAACCTGGAAGGAGAGGTTGTGAACAGGCACCCAGGGGAGTGGTTAGACTTTCTGTTTGAGGGGAAAGGTAGCACCTATTTACATCCAAAATGGACGCCCAACACAAGTTTTCGTTTGTCTTCCCCGTATCGCTGTATTTTTCCTTTCCCTGAGTTTATATTATTCTACTCCCCTCAATCGCCAGATGCGGGCCCAGTTCGAGGATTTTAAGTTGAAATACAAGAAGAAATACACAAAGGAGGAAGGTAAGTTCTCTCTTTGGGCCTGGATTAAAGCCCTAGTTTGTCCCCTCACCTCAAAAGCCATTCTGCTCCCCACCCCCACCCCCCCCCCCGCCCCCCTTCAACTGCTCGGACTGCACTGACAGTCCCAGGCATTCAGAGTCAGGCATGAGGCCTCGATCCCAGGCCCCTGACTGTCGCTCACAAAGAGCTTGGGGCCTGTTGGACGCCGCCGAAGGATCTGAGAAAATAACAGGCCCCAGTCAACATTTCCACCAAACAGGCGCTTGGCTTCACCTGAGGGTTGGTGCGCGCCGAAGTCCTGAGGTCTCCGCCCGTCATCCCCCCTCAACCCACCATCAACCCCCCACCCCCCCCCAACCCCATCATGGATATCAGGAGAAAACCAAAATGGGAAAGGGAACATGGTTTCCCATGCGCCTCTCGTACACGTCTGAACAGGCGCTCTGGTAAAACTGTGCCTGACTATTGGTGCATTTTGTTGCTGACTGCCCCTCTGGGTTGGGGGCCTGGAACAAGATGGCCGCCCCCCCCCCCCCCCCCCCCCCC
>NW_025966171.1:2375-2980 GCF_021869965.1 Rhincodon typus
ACACACACACTTTCCCTGACCCACACACACAAACACACACACACTCCCCCGACCCACACACACACACTCTCTCCCACACACACTTTCCCTCACATACACACACTGTCCCTCACACACACACACACTCTCCCTCACACACACACAAACACACACACTCTCCTTCACCCACGCAAATACAAACACACATTCTCTCCCTTACACAGATACACTCTCCATCAAATCGACACATACACAAACACACTCCCTCACACACACACACACACACTCTCCCTCACACACACACACTCTGCCTCACACACACAAACACACACTCTCCCTCACACACACACACACAAATGCACACACTCTCCCTCACACACACACACAAATGCACACACTCTCCCTCACATAGACACACTCTCCCTCACACAGAGACATAACAAACACACTCCCTCACACACACCTACACAAACACACATACACAAACACATACACACACACTCTCCCTCAGACATACACATACACATATGCACCCTCCCTCACACACACACATGCACACACACAGTCTCCCTCAAACAAACACACACTCTCCCTCACCCACATACACACAAACACTCACACTCACA
>NW_025966171.1:3480-3984 GCF_021869965.1 Rhincodon typus
GGGCCTGGGCCTTGTGTGAGTGGGAGTGTTTTTCACAGGGCCTGGGCTGCTGGATGTGGCGGTTTTTTTGGGGGATGGACCCCTCCTTTATGTCTCTCTGGTGCCCATCAGAAAATCTGTCTGGAGATGCCACGCTGCCCAGTCCGAATGCGATGAGCAGTCCACCCATTGGCATCGAGGGAATGGGAGGCCGCAAGAGAAAGAAGAGAACAAGCATCGAGACTAATGTCCGCGTGGCCTTAGAGAAGAGTTTCCTTGCTGTAAGTAATGTCAATACAGGGACTGTGTGTTTGTGTGTGTGTGTGTGTTTGTGTGTGTGTGTGTGTGTGTGTGTGTGTGTGTGTGTGTGTGTGTGTGTGTGTGTGTGTGTGTGTGTGTGTGTGTGTGTGTGTGTGTGTGTGTGTGTGTGTGTGTGTGTGTGTGTGTGTGTGTTGGCGGTGGAAAGAGTGTGTGTGTGTGTGAGTTGGCGGTGGAAAGAGTGTGTGTGTGTGTTGGCGGTGGAAA
>NW_025966171.1:4864-5204 GCF_021869965.1 Rhincodon typus
TGTGTGTGTCTGTCTCTGTGTTTCTGTGTCTGTGTGTGTCTTTGTGAGTGTGTCTGTGTGTGTGTCTGTGTCTGTGTGTGTGTCTATGTGTGTGTCTGTGTGTGTGTGTATGTGTGTGTGTCTATGTGTGTGTGTGTGTGTGTGTGTGTGTGTGTGTGTATGTGTGCGTGTGTGTGTGTGGCTGTGTGTGTTTGTCCATGTGTGTATGTGTCTGTGTGTGTCTGTCTGTGTGTGTGTGTGTGTGTGTCTGTGTCTGTGTCCTTCTCTGTGTGTGTGTGTGTGTGTGTTGGTCTGTGTGCGTGTATGTGTCTGTGTGTCAGTGAATGTGAGTGTCTGTGTG
>NW_025966171.1:5704-6909 GCF_021869965.1 Rhincodon typus
TGCAGCTGCAACAACACAGAAGAAGCTTGACATCCGCAAGCATCAACTCCCTTGAAAGATGCTCTGCAGCTACAGCACGTATTATCTACAAAATGCACTGCAGAAATTCCCCATACAACATGAGACAGAATCTTCCAAACACACAAACACTTCTATTTGAAAGTGCAAGGGTAACAGATACATGGGAACACCACAACCTACAAGTTCCCTTCTGCTGCCAATCACCGTCTGGACTTGGAACTATATCACCATTACTTTGCTGTTGCTGGGTCGAAAGCCTGGAATTCTCTCCAGAAGGGCGACTACCAACAGCGTGTGGGCTGCCATGGTTCAAGAAGGCCAAATCCTCGCAGGGAAGTACGCTCATGCAAATTTGGAGGGTTCAACCTCGGTGGGGGAGGGGGCCTGGAACTAGAGCAACAGGCCAGCAAGGGGATGGATTGAGGGGATGTCAGATGTTACGATCAGGGAGTCAGAAAGGAACAACAGGCAGTGACAATGAACATGACTTCACTGATGGGCTGAAGAATTATTTTATGTCAAAGCAAAGAGTATTATAGTTAAGGCAGATGAGCTCAGAACCTGGATCTGCACATTGGACTATGAGCCATTACAAAGGCTTGGTTGAGAGAGTGATGGGACTGGCTACTGAAATTTCCAGATTTTTGTTGTTTTAGAAGAGATGCAGAGGGATCTTGGGGTTCAACGCCCATAGCTCCCTCAATGTGGCCACACTAATAGATTGGGTGGTAAAGAAGGTGCATGGCATGTTTGCCTTTCTTTGTCAGCGAATTGGAAACAAGATTGAGGATGTTATGTTGCAGATTCATAAGATTTTGATTTGGCCAAACTTACAGTATTGTGTTGAATTCTGTCATCACACTACAAGAATGACATGAATGTTTTGGACAAGGTGCAGAAGAGATTTACCAGGTTGCTGTCTGTATTAGAGGCTATGAGCTATAAGGAGAGGCAAGTAAAACTCAGGTTCTTTTCTCTGGAGTGGCGGACGCTGAGTGTTGACCTTCTCAGATGTTGATAAAATTATGAGATGCATAGATACAATTGAGAGTCAGAATATTTCTAACTAAAGCCTTATTTAAAATCCACGTAGACAAAACAGCAGACTTGAAGACCATTTGGAATATGCCTACTCAGCCATCACTTGATATTTTAACTCAGCATTTTGTTCTCACACTCACATT
>NW_025966171.1:7409-12111 GCF_021869965.1 Rhincodon typus
GGTGGGGAGGGAAAGATGTCTTTGGTGGTGGGGTCGGATTGCAGATGGCGGAAGTGTCGGAGGATGATGCGTTGGATCCGGAGGTTGGTGGGGTGGTACGTGAGGACGAGGGGGATTCTTTTTTGGTTCTTATTGCGTGGACGGGGTGTGAGGGATGAGGTGCGGGAGATGTGGGAGACACGGTTGAGGGCGTTCTCGACCACCGAGGAGGGGAAGTTACGGTCCTTGAAAAACGAGGACAACTGAGATGTACGGGAGTGGAATGCCTCATCCTGGGAGCAGATGCGGCGGAGGCGAAGGAATTGGGAATAGGGGATAGCATTTTTGCAGGAAGGTGGGTGGGAGGAGGAGTATTCTAGGTAGCTGTGGGAGTTGGTGGGCTTGAAATGAATATCGGTTTCTAGGTGGTTGCCCGATATGGAGACAGAGAGGTCCAGGAAGGGGAGAGAGGTGTTGGAGATGAGTTTCATTTACTTTCTATAACAATGTTAATTTTGGCTTAGACTGATTCTTATTCATTGTTGTTTGGGGCAACCTGGTCAGGTGAAATAGAAACATAGAAACGTAGAAGATAGGAGCAGGAGGAGGCTATTCAGCCCTTTGAGCCTGCTCCACCATTCTTCATGATCATGGCTGATTGTCCAACTCAATAGCCTAATCCTGCTTTCTCCCTATAACCTTTGATCCCATTCACCCCAAGTGCCATATCTTGCTGCCTTTTGAATACATTCAATGTTATGGCATCAACTACTTCCTGTGGTAATGAATTCCATAGACTCACCACCTTAAGTTAATAATTTTACTTGGGATTCGTGGTATTAAAATCAGTTGTGGAAGTTTAAAATTGATAGTCTCTTTTTAGCACAATCACAGCAGGCTCCATTCTTATCTATCTAGTCATAGCCAGAGAATCATTTGCAATAGCTTTTCTTTCCATTGCACCATCACTCTGGAATCCTATATACTGACAACATTCAGCTGTAATTCACCAGTATTCTTGACCACTCACTACTTCTGATCTGTCACACTACCTTTGACATCCAGTCCTGGGGGTCGAGTCAAATTTCATCCATCTAAATATTCAGACAATTCTGTTCCTGAAATGGTCACCCAACTATCTACTGCATCGCTATGTTTGGTCATTGGAGTTGAACCAGGTCATACACAATGTCAAGATGAGCTTCCAAACCCATTTCCTCTTTGTCACCAAGACAATCTACTTCTACCTTTGTAATAGTATCTGCATATTTCCATTTGCTGCTGATACCCTCATCCATGCCTTTGCTATCTCCAAGGTCTGACTACTCTAACACCCTATATTTCACATTCCTTAAAGTAATCTAACAGTCTGGATCATGTCTTATCCATCTATCTCCCTTGTATTCACAGATGTACACTACTAAAATTTTCATCCTTATTTTCAATCTGACATCACCCCGTCCTATCTCCTTTGGACAGCTGTCCTCTATCTTCATAGTTGAATATGTATCAAATTTTGTTTACTAATCACTTCTGTCAAGCACCTTGAGACATTTTATCACATTAAAGACACTATTTAAATACAAGTTGGTTAGTGGTTTAAGTTCGCTTTGTTTTACTTCATTTATGCAATAAAATTTTATATGCATTTAGTCCAAACCTGAATCAATTTAATGAGTTCATCTTACTGAACTAAGTAGAAATTGCAAAGCTACAATGTTAGTACGGACATCATTAACTGAAAGGCTTCCTTCTGTGCTGTAGTTTCTATGACTACTTAACAGCAATCAACATTGAAAGTTGAGATGTTTACAAGTAGATACCACTAGCAAGAGTCGTTTAAACCATCTGGGCTCATCAAGCTTAAAATACATTCCAACTTTTTTAACAATCAACAATCTATAACAGGATTTTCACCCATGTTAGTCTATGCTAACAGATTATTCCATGTATTGGTAACCCTGTGGAAATAAACTTCTTAATATTGGTTCTACACGATATTTTCCCCAAGTTATTCGCCTTACTGTGCTTGTCCTACCATTGCAATTTAGTTTGAAGTAGAGTTTTCGACCGACTTTTTTTTTATATCCAGACTGCTACAAGGTTATTTTCAGTCACTCTCTTGCAAGGTTGAAAACTTCAGCTTTCTCTGGTCTTTCCTCCCATGTCAAACTTCTAAGATCGGGAAGTAGCCTTTAGATTTTTTTGCCAAACTACTTCTAAGTCTCAAATATTCCTTTTGAATATCAATTGTCAGAAGTGGACGCGGTTGCTAACATGCAGTCCCATCACAGAATAATATCCTTTTTGCTGTTGTAGTCGAAGTGGTTGAACTTATAAATGATGACAGGCATGAAATTACCCATTTTCCCATCCAGCATGTCCAACCTAACCATAATGCCTTAAGTATTAGTTTATTCATCAACCAACTCATTTGAAAGCATGTAGTCATCAAGACAGGCAAGAAAAAAACCAAATAGAAACTTAAATATTGAGCCTATCAAGTGTCCGCTCTTAAGTTCATATTTATCTATTTCAGTGCTGTTCAAGGAATACCTATGCCATCAATATTTCCTTCCTAGTTGTGTTCATTTGCTCTTCTCTAAATTTGCCAGATGTTATTATTCTACATTTCTGCCTGAAGTTCCTTAATTGACCTCCAAGTTTGGTGTCATCTGCTAACATGACCAGGTTGAATTGAGTTCCTGGATTCAATTTGTTAGTATAAACTAGCAGTCTCAACTCTGAGAGTAGATCAACTTTATTCAGTGGCCTTATATTTATCATGACTGTCACAGTGAAATACCTTACTGTTTCAATCAAAACACTCCACTACATCAAAACTGGTCTCTCATAAACTTCTTTACATGTATTTTCAGCAATCATATCACTTCTCCATCAACTCTTTCTTATGAAATAACAACTCAAATTTATACATAGCATGTTTAATGCATTAAAATGTCCCAAGGCACTTTATTGAAGTGTCATAAAACAAAATATTTCACCAAGCTATACGAGAAGATATTAGAACAGATTATAAAGCTTAGCCAAAGAGGTACATTTATTTCATTTCATTTCTTTCATTTTAAAGGAGGTAGAGAACTACGCAGACTGGGAAATGTCACTAGTGAGCCACAGTTAAATGCTAATACTAGTTGCTCTTTTATTGTTCAGAAGGATTAAGTAGACAATGTTTCAAGTATAAATAGTATACTAAGTAATAAATTCTATTTAAAATATTCCTATTAATTAAATCTTGACTGTCAAGCAATAAACTTACAATAATAATGTCACAGTTGTTTATCTTTAAGTGCAGGCATCAACATTCATTAAATACATAGAATGCAATTGGTTTTGCAATTATTATCTCCATGGTACCAGTGTGAGTGTACTATTCCAAATAGCTTTCAGAGAGGAGTGTTTCAAAGTTACCGGTATTGTGAGTCGTGATGTTATCTGAAGCTTCTGATGAATTGCTTGCAATAATTCCCAGAGGATTATTAATCTCTTTTGAAAAGAGAAGCACAAACTCTCCTAATGGCTTTGTGGATTGAAACACTGCCCGAAGTGCTAATGAGATACACAGGCCAGGATAGCCCCAGGTTCAATGTCCATTTGTCATGTGTTTACTGATCTCAGCTGAGGCAGCAATAGGATGACAAATTGGTTTCACTAGCCTTAGGCGAGGGAAGGGAAACATTAAATCTGGACGTTCACTTCTTATCCCAATCGAATGACTTTGGCTGCGGAGCGTGCAAGTTGGGACACAAGGCATTCTGATGCGATGCCCTACGTGGTCAAATTAGTCAGTGAGTCTCAGTATCTGAACATACCGGAGCTCTGTTTATCCCAGCGTATGCAAACCCCTCCAGCAAACCTCAAAAACAGGACATGCGCACATTTCTAAATTGGCTCCACCTGGCTGTGGGGATAAACCTTGCCTCTGGCAAAACATCCTTGTCTGAAAGTACAGCTGCCATTCTTTGTGAAGCTAATGATAAATGAGTACCTGCCTCGATACTCAGCAGTCTAGCGTGTTAGTACAAGGGTACAGCAGTGATACCACAATGTCAAATCAATCAAAGTCAGGTCAATTTGCTATGTACTGCAACTGATTCAAATCTTGGTTCAGAGAATCTTTGTTCTTTCTAAACTCTCAATGGAACAGTTTGGAAGTGGAAGATCAGGGGAGTTCAGTGTAAAAATCAATATCATTTGCTTCTTAGACAACAAGGTGCAGGGCTGGATGAACACAGCAGGCCAAGCAGCATCATAGGAGCAGAGAGGCTGACGTTTCGGGCCTAGACCCTTCATCAGAAAAGGGGGAGGGGAAGGGGGTTTTGAAATAAATAGGGAGAGAGTGGGAGGCGGATAGAAGAGGGATAGAGGAGAGGATAGGTGGAGAGGAAACAAACAGGTCGAAGAGGCGGGGATGGAGCCAGTAAAGGTGAGTGTAGGTAGGGAGTTAGGAAGGGGATAGGTCAGTCCAGGGAGGACGGACAGGTCAAGGGGGCGGGATGAGGTTGGTCGGTAGGAGATGGAGGTGCGGCTTGAGGTGGGAGGAGGGGATAGGTGGGAGGAAGAACAGGTTAGGGAGGCAGGGACGAGCTGGACTGGTTTTGGGATGTGGTGGGGGGAGGCGAGATTTTGAAACTTGTGAAATCCACATTGATAACATTCCGCTTGGGAACCCTGCAGCCCAATGGTATCAATGTGGATTTCA
>NW_025966171.1:12611-13551 GCF_021869965.1 Rhincodon typus
TGACGTTTCGGGCCTAGACCCTTCATCAGAGAAGGGTCTAGGCCCGAAACGTCAGCCTCTCTGCTCCTATGATGCTGCTTGGCCTGCTGTGTTCATCCAATCCTTCTCCCAACACGCCTTCCCAAGTATATTTCACTTCATTCTTTACCTTTCTCATGCATTAATCTTAGTACTGTCACCCCCAAAGCTGTAGCCACCTTGTTACACACATCTCCCCTTCCTTCACTCTGCCAAAACCATGTCTCTGCATCACTCCTTTGCTTCGTTCCTTGCTCAGTCCCCAAACAGCTTTCAAAATCCAATCTTGGTGGCACCTGTCTGCTACTTCCTAATGTACCTCTCCCCTTCTTAGTGCTAGTGAGGAGTGACATTATGAGGGCACAATATCCAAGTCCCTTGATGAAAAGGTAGGACCAAACCTTTCCCTCATCCACAGGCTGTCATTCACAAAATACACAAAGTCTTTACACTTCACTTACACAGTGGTGGAAGACCACAAGCTGTTTGAAACCGAATAAACTGAGTGACCACAGGTGAAATTGTACAGAACAATGTACCACAAAATTGTGAACTTCACTTGATTATTTTCCTTTACCCTTCACCCCATTCTTTTCAGAAACATTACATCTGCCTGTCCGCTATAAAATGGCAAAACTGAATGATTTGATGTGTGTCGGTCAATACCTTTCTTCAATCCTTCTTATCTTCTCATCTTTCCCAAAGCTGGCAACTTAATCCAGGATACAGTGCTGCAAGCTTCAGGGGAAATGCTGCACAGTCACAGCACAGTACAGCAGATTTCCAGCAGAATGGCACAGTCAGGGTACGGTGCTGCAGACTGTGGGAGAATGGCACAGTGAGGGTACGGTGCTGCAGACTGTGGGAGAATGGCACAGTCAGGGTACGGTGCTGCAGACTGTGGGGGAATAGCACAGTCAGG
>NW_025966171.1:13651-14021 GCF_021869965.1 Rhincodon typus
TCAGGGTAGAGTGCTGCAGACTGTGGGAGAATGGCACAGTCAGGGTAGAGTGCTGCAGACTGTGGGGGAATGGCACAGTCAGGGTACGGTGCTGCAGACTGTGGGAGAATGGCACAGTCAGGGTACGGTGCTGCAGACTGTGGGAGAATAGCACAGTCAGGGTACGGTGCTGCAGACTGTGGGAGAATAGCACAGTCAGGGTACGGTGCTGCAGACTGTGGGAGAATAGCACAGTCAGGGTAGAGTGCTGCAGACTGTGGGAGAATAGCACAGTCAGGGTACAGTGCTGCAGACTGTGGGAGAATGGCACAGTCAGGGTACGCTGCTGCAGACTGTGGGAGAATAGCACAGTCAGGGTACAGTGCTGCAG
>NW_025966171.1:14521-17286 GCF_021869965.1 Rhincodon typus
CTGTCCGTCCTCCCTGGACTGACCTACCCCCTTCCTAACTCCCCACCTACACTCACCTTTACTGGCTCCATCCCCGCCTCTTCGACCTGTTTGTTTCCTCTCCACCTATCCTCTCCTCTATCCATCTTCTATCCGCCTCCCACTCTCTCCCTATTTATTTCAGAACCCCCTTCCCCTCCCCCTTTTCTGATGAAGGGTCTAGGCCCGAAACGTCAGCCTTTCTGCTCCTATGATGCTGCTTGGCCTGCTGTGTTCGTCCAGCCCTGCACCTTGTTGTCTCAGATTCTCCAGCATCTGCAGTTCCTACTATCTCAGATTCTTAAGCAAGTGTGGTCAATTGCACTCCCCACAAAATATTCCTGCATTCTACATTCTATGCTGTACAAAAGGATACTGGGCCCTGCCTTTGCAAGAAATCTGGCTCAAAAGATACAGCCAGGAGCTATAACAGACTAAAAGAACCAAACAGTAGACAAGTACAGCAATAGTAGCAAGAAATGTGCCAGAAAGCTGTGAAATTGTAAGCTGATAACACAAAATTTGCAGCAAGACAAGCTCAAATCAAGACCCAGAGTGGAACAACTTCCAACCAGAGGATGAATAGGTTTTTCCCAGGGTCAACGCAACATGTTGTGTAGATGAGTCAACCAACTGGAAGCTTTTACCACAATTAACACCCTTTGCCCACAGAAAACTGGCAAACACTCACTCAAAACCAAAACTCACACAGAGCTAGTGGAAACATCCTACCATTCCAAATTCTGAAGGACATGTACCGTGTTCATTGAACCTCAATTTACAACTGACAAACACTAAATTAACTGCATAGGATGGTTTACCAATGCCTTGCCTTACACTAACAATGCAAGGCAGTTATGGCAATTTGGCATAGAAAGCACAAATACCCACAGAGATCCTGAAGCTCTCTGGCAGGAGATATTATAACAACTGCATCAAGGGTGAATGATGAACATTATAGTGAACCAGACGATGGGCATGAGACACAATCTATTGACCAAGGATCAATGGTAACATCAACAAATTAGTGCAAGGCATGCCAGAGTCAATAACAGCAGCAAGATACCTTTACACCCACACAAGATCAATATATTTCTTTATTGATACAGTTACAGTGAATGGAAATTGCTTCATGTGACTCACCAATTATTTCTCCAAATTTCTAACTATCAGGCTGGTAAAGGGCAGTTCAAGTGTGCCTTTGGCTGACAAATTAGACCCATATTCATACTGTTTGATGCACGTGAAGGAATCACTTCTGACACTGGGCAATCTTTTCAGGGACATTTGTTCTAAATGGGGTGTGAACCATGTGTTTTCCTCATTGCATTACACTAGATTAAAAAGATCTCGCTGAGCAAATGGTGTTGCCATGTAACACCATCAGAGATACACCTCTGGAGAATGGGTTACCATCGACAGCAGAGATCATTTTCAGAAGGTAAGTAAGACATCGATCTTGCCAGGCTATCATCTATCCAAGTTCTTTAAGTTGCAGGATGCACTTCTCGATAAACAAGGAAGAAGAGAGGGTGAAAATGGTACTTGCCCAGAAATGTGGAACTACCCAAACGAGATAGGTCAGAGTTGTACACCCTAGAATGGGAACATGGTTACCTACAGAAGTTTCCAAAGTGTGCACGGAGATCTTATGAAATCTCATAATGATGCACTACTGAAGAAGAACAGAAGCCAGCTGGGGGTAGTATGCGAAATACTAACTGTGTACAAAGAACATGAAGGAACGCAGCCAGATAGCAGTATGATGGAACACAAGGACATCAATACAATTATGACACATCTGCAGACCAAGAAAAGCTGAAGGCACAATCCACACTTTGAAATTGGCTACATAGTAAAAATAAAATTAGAAATGTATCTATCAAGCCACCAAAATGTTATATGGACTCAAAGACTTGTGTACTTGTAAAGTTTACAATCCCTATCTCTTTGCAACCAATGTTACTGTTGCTCAATATTTATGTGTTTATGTGTTTTCACAAGGTTTAGTTATCTTTGGTTAAAAAGCAGATGTTGAATCATCATGCTGAAGTGATATTTGCCTTTCAGAGCTCAATGTGTAAACGAGTTAAATTCACAAACGTTATCTGATGGCCACAGGCCATATGTATGTTGCACTGGAGCACTCAAGGCATAGGCTATTTCTGAATATATTTGTTTGGCTGTAAGTAAATCCACCAAAGATCTTCAAGTTATCAGAGTCCATGTACCCCATTTGAATTACATTTAGATAACACAAGAATGTTCTTCCACATTTGATCAGGTACCTCACTCTCCCAGTTCAACCACTGCAAAAGGTCTGCTTCTAACTACTCTGATACATCTCGTCACTTTGCCATATAATCATATGAATTGTCACAGTTTACAGCACAAAAGTAGGTTAACTGGACAATCATTTTGACTATCCAAACTAAAGTGCATTTTTCAGCTCTTCGTTCTCAGCTGAAACACTGTTACTGCACCTCAAGGACATATCCAAGTACTGTTTAATTATGATGAGTGTACCTGACTCTACCATTCTTTCAGGCAGTGGGTTTCAGATGACTAAAACACTTTAGGCAAAAAAAAATTATGTCAGCACACCTCTAATCCTTCAATCAAGTACTCTAAATCTACAGCCCCGAGTTAACCTCACTGCTAGGGGAAAATAGGTCCTTCCTATCCACTCTACCTAAGCTTCTTATCAATTATACATCTCATTAAATCACCGACAACAAGGTGTAGAG
>NW_025966171.1:17386-18675 GCF_021869965.1 Rhincodon typus
GCAGGCCTTCCTGCTCCTATGATGCTGCTTGGCCTGCTGTGTTCATCCAACTCTACACCTTGTTATCTCAGATTCTCCAGCATCTGCAGTTCCTACTATCTCATTAAATCACCTCTCAGTCTCTTCGATTCAAATTAAAATAGTTCCATCCTACCAATCTTTGTACATAACCCAAATTCTCCGTTCCTGACAATACCATTGTAGATCACCTCTGTCCCCTCTCCAGTATGATCAACCAGTGCGCTGAGTTTTGTTTGGAATTGAAAGTCCCTGGAGCAGCTCTGAAGTTAAGCCTTCATTTAGGTAGCAAGTGATTGGCTGAATGTGTCACGTGACCAATGGCAAGTTAACCTTGCAAGGTGTGACGCCGTTAGAGACAAAAAAACCTGCAGATGCTGGAATCCAAGGGAGATAAACAGGAGGCTGGAAGAACACAGCAGGCCAGGCAGCATCTGCGACGTCAAACTAACTAAGCTGCAGGGGTGAGAAACCAGGTGCTAATATCAACAGCGAGCAATCAACGGAGCCATATTGAAAGGGCTGTCAGCCCTGCATTCACCGCTGCCTTGTTTGAAATGTTTGTCTGATCCACAGAGCAGGTGACCCCTCTCCCTGATCAACAGAGCAGGAAACAACAAGGTGCAGAGCTGGGTGAAGACAACAGGCCAAGCAGCATCAGAGGAGCAGAAAGACTGATGTTTTGGGCCTAGACCCTTCATCAGAAATGGGGGAGGGGAAGGGGGTTCTGAAATAAATAGGGAGAGAGGAGAGGATAGGTGGAGAGGAAACAAACAGGTCGAAGAGGCGGAGATGGAGTCAGTAAAGGTGAGTGTAGGTGGGGAGTTAGGAAGGAGATAGGTCAGTCCAGGGAGGACGGACAGGTCAAGGGGGCGGGATGAGGTTAGTAGGTAGGAGATGGGGGTGCGGCTTGAGGTGGGAGGAGGGGATAGGTGGGAGGAAGAACAGGTTAGGGAGGCGGGGACGAGCTGGACTGGTTTTGGGATGCGGTAGGGGGAGGGGAGATTTTGAAGCTTGTGAAATCCACATTGATACCATTGGGCTGCAGGGATCCCAAGCGGAATATGAGTTGCTGTGCCTGCAATCTTCGGGTGGCATCGTTGTGGCACTGCAGGAGGCCCAGGATGGACATGTCGTCTGAGGAATGGGAGGGGGAGTTGAAATGGTTCGCGACTGGGAGGTGCAGTTGTTTAGTGCGAACCGAGCGTAGGTGTTCTGCAAAGTGGTCCCCAAGCCTCCGCTTGGTTTCCCCGATGTAGAGGAGGCCACAA
>NW_025966171.1:19175-20105 GCF_021869965.1 Rhincodon typus
AACTGTCAGAGGGTCAGTGCTGAGGGAGCGGGCACTGTCGGAGGGTCAGTGCTGTGGGAGAGCCGCACTGTCACAGAGTCAGTGCTGAGGGAGCGCCGCACGGTCAGAGGGTCAGTGCTGAGGGAGTGCCGCACTGTTGGAGGGTCAGTGCTGAGGGAGAGCCGGCACTGTCGAAGAGCCAGTGCTGAGGGAATGGGCACTGTCGGACAGTTAGTGCTGAGGGAGTGGGCACTGTCGGAGGGTCAGTGCTGAGGGAGTGGGCACTGTCGAAGGGTCAGTGCTGAGTGAGTGCTGCACTGTCACAGGGTCAGTGCTGAGGGAGTGGGCACTGTCCGAGGGTCAGTGCTGGGGGAGTGGGCACTGTCGGAGGGTCAGTGCTGTGGGAGTGGGCACTGTGGGAGGGTCAGTGCTGAGGGAGTGGGCACTGTCGGAGGGTCAGTGCTGAGGGAGTGCAGCACTGTAGGATGGTCAGTGGTGAGGGAGAGCCGAACTGTCACAGGGTCAGTGCTGAGGGAGTGTCGCACTTCCAGAGGGTCAGTGCTGAGGGAGCGCCACACTGTCATAGGGTCAGCGCTGAGGGAGAGCCGAACTGTCAGAGGGTCAGTGCTGAGGGAGAACCACACCGTAGGAGGGTCGGTGCTGAGGGAGTGGGCACTGTCGGAGGGTCAGTGCTGTAGGAGCGCCGCACGGACAGAGGGTCAGTGCTGTGGGAGCGCCTCACGGTCAGAGGGTGAGTGCTGAGGTAGTGGGCACTGTCGGAGGGTCAGTGTTGAGGGAGTGGGCACTGTTGGACAGTTAGTGCTGAGGGAGTGGGCACTGTCGGAGAGTCAGTGCTGAGTGAGTGGGCACTGTCACAGGGGCAGTGCTGAGGGAGTGGGCACTGTCGGAGGGTCAGTGCTGAGGGAGTGGGCACTGTCGGAGGGTCAGTGC
>NW_025966171.1:20605-23657 GCF_021869965.1 Rhincodon typus
CCCTAACCCGCACATCCCTGGGCACTACGGGACAATTTAGCACGGCCAATCCACCCTAACCTGCACATCTTTGGACTGTGGGAGGAAACCGGAGCACCCGGAGTAAACCCACACAGACACGGGGAGAATGTGCAAACCCCCCTCACAGACAGTCGCCCGAGGGTGGGATTGAACCCGGGTCCCTGGCGCTGTGAGGCAGCAGGGCTAACCTCTGAGCCACCCCAAAAAGAAGTTGCTAGAGAAAATCAACAGCTCTGGCATCGTCTGCAGAGAGTGAGAGAGAGAGAGAGACAGAGAGAAACAGAGTTAATATTTCAGGTCTGGGGTCCCACAGTCAGAAGGGTGAGGAATTTCACTTTCTGCATTGGTTAGAAACAATGGGGGCATGGTGGGGAATTCCAGGCCTCACACACTATCCCTATCTCTTTAAACCCCTCCAGCCCCTACACCACCTCCCTATCTCACTCCCTCAGTACTGGCCCTCCGACAGTGCGGCACTCCCTCAGTACTGACCCTCCGACAGTGCGGCGCTCCCTCAGTACTGACCCTCCGACAGTGCCCACTCCCTCAGCACTGACCCTCCAACAGTGTGGCTCTCCCTCAGCACTGGCCCTCCGACAGTGCCCACTCCCTCAGCACTGACCCTCCGACAGTGCCCACTCCCTCAGCACTGACCCTCCGACAGTGCCCACTCCCTCAGCACTGACCCTCTGACAGTGCCCACTCCCTCAGCACTGACCCTCCGACAGTGCCCACTCCCTCAGTTGTGGTACTGCTGGTCTATCAGTCTGCATCACTTTTTACTGGAGTAGATGCATACTCATCTGACTGAACTTTTCTGAGCTTTACATGTTCTGAGGAAGGATATCGCAGAATTCATCTCTATCTTTGCTTTGAAGAGGTGTTCGATCACAATGTAATTACCAATTCCGTTGACTCCAGTCCATTATGGAATTGTGTGTTTGTTTCGTTCCTGTCTCTGTTTAATACCCTCGCCTCAATATTTTTAACTCTGCAATGGAATGGTTGATCAGAAACAATTTATAAAGCATCTTAAACTTTGCATAACTTCAGAGTGTCGATCAGAAAGATAGCAAGGCCTGGAGGTTTGCTCTTGCTGTTGGGAAGCGTTTACACTAATTTGGCAGGAGGTGTGTGATCCAGAGTCACAGAGTCATAGAGCCCAGAAACAGACCCCTTCGGTCCAACCAGTCCATACTGACCATAACCCCAAACTAGACTAATCCCACCTGCCCACCCTTTCGCCCTAATGCCTCCAAAATTTCTTATTCATGTACTTATCCAAATGTCTTTTAAACATTGTAACTGTACCCACATCCACCACTTCCTCAAGATGTTCATCCACACACAAACCACTCTCTGTGTAAACAAAAATCCCCACGTCTTTTTAAATCTTTCTCCTCTCACCTTAAAAAGTTGCCCCCTAGTTTTGAACTCCCCCACCCTAGGGAAAAGACCACTGCTATTCACCCTATCTATACCCCTCATGATTTTATGATATTATAAGGTCACCCCTCATGCCTCCGGTGATAAATGTCCCAGTCTATCCAGCCTCTCCTTGTAACTCTAACCCTCCATTCCCGGCATAGTCCTGCTAAATCTCTTCTTGAACCCTCTCTAGTTTAATAATATCCTTCCTATAACAGGGCGACCAGAACTGGACACAGTGCTCCAGAAGGGGCCTCACCAATGCTCTATATAATCTCAACGTGACGTCCCAACGTCTCTACTCAAAAGTTTGAACAATGAAGGGACTGTGTTCAGAAGGAAATGATGAATGGCCGTAATTAGAATAAGACTGTGAAGGAGTCAGGGTGTTGGAGGCGATCAGACCAGGAAAAGCACAAGGCAGTTTCACTAGTTTGGGTGATTTTTTTTAATATTAATGCTAGGAATCTGACAAACAATGAGTCAACAGCACAAGTTAAAACATGAGGGCATGATGTCACCGCAACATGGTTAAGAGAGACGTGTTTGGCAGCTCGATATTTGTGGATAAATTTGTATAAGTGCAAGGCGTTGCATTTTTGTACAACAAACACCAGCATGACTTATACAATTAATGGCAGGGCCCTGGGGAGTGTTGTAGAACAGAGAGACCGAGGGGGTTCAGGGACATAATTCTTTGAAATTTGTGTCACATATAGACAGGGGGGTTAGGAAGGCGTTTAGCGCGCTTGCCTTCATCGTTCAATCCTTTGAGTACAGGAGTTGGGACGTCACGTTGAGATTATACAGGGCATTGGTGAGGCCCCTTCTGGAGAACTGTGTCCAGTTCTGGTCGCCCTGTTACAGGAAGGATATTATTAAACTGGAGAGGGTTCAGGAGAGATTTACCAGGATGTTGCCAGGAATGGAGGGTTTGGGTTATAAGGAGAGGCTGGGATAGGCTGGGACTTTTATCACTGGAGGTTGAGGGGTGACCTTATAATATCATCAGGGGTATAGACAGAGTGAATAGCAGTGGTCTTTTCCCTAGGGTGGGGGATTTCAAAACTAGGGGGCAAATTTTTAAGGTGAGAGGAGAAACATTTAAAAAGGACATGAGGCACAATTTTCTTTTTAACACAGAGAGTGGTTCGTGTGTGGAATGAACTGCCAGAGGAAGTGGTGGTTGTGGGTACATTTATAACATTTAAAAGACATTTGGATAAGTACATGAATAGGAAAGGGTTTGGAGGGATATGGGCCAGGAGCAGGCAGGTGGGACTAGTTTAATTTGGGATTTTTACAGAGAGAAAGCGGACTAACATTTCGAGTCCAAACGTTAGCTTGCTCTCTCTCCATGGATGCTGTCTGACCCAAATGTGATCTCCAACATTTTCTGTTTTCAGTAATTTGCTCCTAGTTCAGGATAATGTTCGGCGCAGGCTGGTTGGACAGAAGCGTCTGTTTCCCTGATGTATGACCCTATAACTCCAGGATAAAAGAGTATGGAGTTATGTACTTGGATCAGGATGACATCTGAAAATGTTCCTCAAATGAAGCCGAGATAGTAGGAACTGCAGATGCCAGAGAATCTGAGATAACA
>NW_025966171.1:24157-24694 GCF_021869965.1 Rhincodon typus
CACCCATAGACACATACACACACACACACAGACACGCACACATGATGCTCACAGACACACACAAAGACGCACACACAGACACAAACACAGACACACACACAGACACATACACAGAGATGCACACATACACAGACTCACACACGGACACACACACACACACACACACTCATACACACAGAAACACACAGACAGACAGACACACATCACACTCATATTAACACACAGACACATACACACAAAGACACACAAACACACACATACAGACACACACACACGACACTCAGACATACACACAGACACACACAGACATACATACACTCAAACTCACACACAGACAGAGACACACAGACACAGACACAAAAAGTCAGACACACACACACACTCACACAAACAGAGACACACGCACATACACAGACACACACACAGTCACAAACACACAGACACACACACGCACAGACACACACACTCACACAGACACAGACACACACACAGGCGCACACACACACAGACACACACAGACACACAGACACACACACA
>NW_025966171.1:25194-25664 GCF_021869965.1 Rhincodon typus
GTGTTAATATGAGTGTGGTGTGTGTCTGTCTATGTGTTTCTGTGTGTATGAGTGTGTGTGTGTGTGTGTGTGTGTGTCCGTGTGTGAGTCTGTGTATGTGTGCATCTCTGTGTATGTGTCTGTGTGTGTGTCTGTGTTTGTGTCTGTGTGTGTGTCTTCGTGTGTGTCTGTGAGCATCATGTGTGCGTGTCTGTGTGTGTGTGTGTATGTGTCTATGGGTGAGTCTGAGTGTGTGTCTGTGTGTGTGTTTGTTTGTGTGTGTGTGTGTTTGTGTGAGTGTGTGTTCCTGTGTGCGTGAGAATGTGTCTGTGTATGTGTCTGTGAGCATCGTGTGTGTGTTTGTGTGTCTTTGTGTGTATGTGTCTGTGGGTATCTGTGTGTGTGTGTGTCTGTGTGTGTTTCTTTGTATGTGTGTCTGCGTGCATTGTGTGTGTGTGTGTGTGTGTGTGTCTGAGTGTGTCTGTGTGTGT
>NW_025966171.1:25764-26197 GCF_021869965.1 Rhincodon typus
TGTGTGTGTGTGTCTGTGAGCGTCATGTGTGTGTACCTGTGTGTGTGTCTGTGTCTGTGTGAGTGTTTGTGTCTGTGCGTGTGTGTGTTTCTTTGTGTGCCTGTGTGTATGTGTGTCTGTGTATGTGCGTGTGTCTGTGTGCGTGTCTCTGTTTGTGTGAGTGTGTGTGCGTGTCTGACTTTTTGTGTCTGTGTCTGTGTCTGTGTGTCTCTGTCTGTGTGTGAGTATGAGTGTATGTATGTCTGTGTGTGTCTGTGTGTGTGTCTGAGTGTCGTGTGTGTGTGTCTGTATGTGTGTGTGTGTGTGTTTGTGTGTCTTTGTGTGTATGTGTCTGTGTGTTAATATGAGTGTGGTGTGTGTCTGTCTATGTGTTTCTGTGTGTATGAGTGTGTGTGTGTGTGTGTGTGTGTGTGTGTCCGTGTGTGAGTCTGTG
>NW_025966171.1:26697-27049 GCF_021869965.1 Rhincodon typus
ACACACACACACACACGCACACATACACACACACACACACACACACACACACACACATAGACACACACACATACTCACACACACAGACACACACATAGACACACACACAGACACAGACACACACACAGACACACTCACAAAGACACACACAGACACAGAAACACAGAGACAGACACACACAAAGACACACACTGACATGCGCACACAAATGCACACACCAACACACACACACACAGGCACAGACACACAGATAAACACACACACACGCACACAGACACACACATGAAGCTCACAGACACACACAAAGACACACACACACACAGATACATACACAGAAACACACACACACAGA